>NC_057802.1:141255227-141368159 GCF_018294505.1 Triticum aestivum
CGGGTGCCGAATACCACGGCAGGGCGGCTGGCCCGGTCGCGGCAGCCGGCGGCCCGTAGGGGCCGGCTAGGTATAGTCGTATCCCCTGGACGGCGGTGACGAGATCGTTGAGGGCCCCGATGATCTCCGCCGGGGAGTAGACGGCGGCCGGTGGTGCGATGGAGGGCGCCGTCATCTGGGTGGTGGCGGCGCCGGAGGATGCGACCAGCAGCGTGGACGGGGAGGGCAGCGGCGCGGTGGAGAAGGCCAGCGGCGCGGTGGTGACGTCGGCAGCGGAAGCGACGGGATGGGCGGCGGCGAAGACATGATCGGAACAGAGCTACCTGATACCAAGGTGTTAGGAGCTAGGGTTCTGCCGGTTTTAGGGCGGAGATTATAGAGGAAAGAAGGAGGAAGACGAGGTCGAGGGCGCGGCGGCCGGCGGCTGGGCGCCGTCCTTGCGTGATGGAGAAGAGGCGGCGGCGGCGCAAGAGGCGGCTAGGGTTAGGTCTCCCGGCTCCCTAAGGGAAGCCGAGCAAATACTGATTGCTTCTTGCTTCATTAGATTGATACATCTCCTCTTCTTATATAGAGAGGTTTACTTGACTCCTAAGCAAACGACCCTAATACCGATAAGATAATTGGGCTAAGCCTCTAATAACGATAAGATAACTTAGGCCACGACCCATCTAATATGCCAGTCATAACAAATCCTCTTGCCAAAGGGATTGAAGGGGATTGGAGAGGTTTGAGGGGGATTTTGACTTGCAAAGGATTTAATCTCCTCCAATCCCTTTCAAACCTCCTCAAACCCTGTCTAACCGAACAAGTGCTTAGAGCATGGCTAATAATACAGCCGATACAGCCGGGCGCTGGCTATAGTGAAATGTCATCTCACCTAAAACCTTCATGAAAAATACTCATATTTGACTGTAAGCATTTAATATTTGTATGAGCAATGTATAGGATTGGAAGAGAGTTACATGCATACTATTTTTTCTCGATCCATGTGCAATAGCTAGGCTGTAGAATAAGAGCCCGCTTCACTCTCTCTCCTCCTCACTCCTCCATGTAGGATTTTAATGACATGGCAAATCTTATAACCAGCTGACTAGGCCTTATTAGACTTGTTCTTAGGAATTTTTCCTGTGTTGCTCGTTTGATTTGTAGGATTAAATTATATAGAGCTTCTTGAAAAGATTAGAATCCTTAGGCACGTTTCCTATCTTAGTTGTTTGATTCGTAGGATTGACTTATATAGAAAAAAAATCAAAGCATTCCTTTGTACGACATTCCATATGTTTTTTTTGCATCCACTCAAACTCCTTTGAAAACCTCCTTTGTGTTCTTTTGATGATTTCAAACAAACCAAAATTATGTACAATTTTAAGGATCTTCTTAGGAATTTTGGAGAATTAAAATCCTTAGAAACTTTTCTATGTTGGTTGTTTGATTCGTACCTATGTTGGTTGTTTGATTCATAAGATTGAAACTTATAGCATTTTTTTGAAAGATTAGAATCCCTAAGAATGTTTTCTTTGTTAGTCGTTTCTATTCGTGGGATTTAATTATATAGAAAAAATTCTAAGCTTTCCTTTGTATGACATCCTGTTGGTATTTTTGCATAGACTCAAATCCCTTTCAAAAAATCCTTTGTTTTCTTGTGATGGTTTCAAACAAATTAAAATAATGTAGAATTTGAAGTGTTCTTAGTAGTTTTGTATAAATAACATCCTTATAAACTTTTCTATGTTGGTTGTTTGATTCGTAGGGTTGAATCCTATATATTTTTTCTGATTTGTTAGAATCCTTAGGAATGTTTCCTGTGTTGGTCGGTTGATTCTTAGGATTGAATACTATAAAAAGAGCCTAAACTTTCCTTTGTCCTAAACTCATAGGTATTTTCGCATCCACCCAAACCCCTTTTGAAAACATCCTTCGTTTTTCTTGTGACAATTTCAAGCAAACCAAAATCATGTAGAATTTGAAGGATTTCTTAGGAGTTTCTTATCACCAAAATCCTGAGAAACTTTTCTGTGTTTTATGTTTGCCTTGTAGGATTGAATCCTATGGATTTTTTTTTTTAATATTAGAATCCTTAGGTATTTTTCTAAGCTTTCCTTTGTACTACGTTCCATATGTATTCTTGCATCCACTCAAACCCCTTTCAAAAAATCATTTGTTTTTCTTTTGATGATTTCAAACAAACCAAAATCATGTAAAATTTGAAGGATTTGCTTAGGAATTTTGGAGAACTAAAATCCTTATAATTTTTCTACGTTGGTTGTTTGATTAGTACGGTTGAAACCTATAAAAAAATTCTCGGGATCCCTTTCTACTACATTCCATAGGAATTTTAGTACCCACTCAAACTTCTTGGAAAGACCCATTCATTTTCCCTATGATGCAAGCTTTTCACCACTTAGGATCTCTTTGATACAAAGGATTTTTGTAGCAATCTTGCAAGAGGTTGGTTGTTTGGTCCCTAGGACTGAATCCTATAGAAGTTTTCTCTACGGATTTCTTTGTACTACATTCCGTTAGTATTCCAGCATCCACCCAAAAACCACTTGCAAAGATCCATTTGTTTTTCCTGTGATGCAAGATTTTCACCATTTAGGGCCTATTTGGTTCGATGGATTTTCATAGGAAATTGGAAAGATTGGAATCCTCCTTGGGGAGCAGTCCGGCCATGGCACAGACCACCTTGCTTTTCTTTTTTGCCATCACCTTCACTGCCCTCCTTCACCGCTTCTCGACTATGCGTGCACGGAGGGCTTCTTCCGACGCTGCCTCGCGGGCTGCAGAAGCCGCCTCTGCGTCGCGGGCTGCCGCTGCCACCTCCGCCGCGAGGGTTTCCGAGGCCGCCTTCGCTTGAAGCCACGCCTGCAGCCAACTCGACGGGTACTCCGCACCTCCTTTTCGGATTGGCGGCGACCCATGGAGGCGCATATGCACTCAGTTTTGGTGCGAGACGCCGTGGGGATCAGGTGCCACCTAAACGATTCCGGCGACACAACGGGGTTGCGCCATGCGGTGGTCACTGCATCCGGTGAGGCCGCGGGCACCCATCGTGATCCACCAGCCCCTTAACCAAGAGCCATTTGGGCAATCGATTCTCGTCGGCTCGCTGAAGACCGGGGGAGGGCGCACTCTTCCCAGTAGCATCGGAGAGCAACGTGAATGGCCATCTGTTTCTCAGGGCTGCAAGGGATGAGATCCCAGTCCTCGAATCCGGACATCTCGAAGTCGGATCCAATGGTCGCCATGAAGGAGAAAGCCGGTGCTCGTCGGAGAGGAGCTTGGTATTGTGAGAGTGTAGTGAAGTGGAATGGAATGCGGCCAGGTTTTCGTCCGGAGTGCGGATAGGGTCCAATTTATGTGGGGTCGGGTGGGCCAGAGAGGGCCGGATCCGGAGTGGCGAGCGCGTCCAGGCATCCCCATATTCACCCCACATATGGGTTGGATATATAAGTTGCTAGCCAGTCCGGGCGTTTGGACCGGATATGGGGTATCTGGTTGGTTGCATTTAGGCAGCCCGCCCGGGCATTTAGAACGGATATGGGAGGTCTTGTTGTAATGCTTTACGGTAGTTCAGGACTTCAGGGTAGACATTTTGATGCGAGTTTGAGAAGAAAGACAAAACATTTTTCAAGCGTAATTTTAAATTAATGCCCAGAAAATGAAAAGGGAGTGTGATTGTTAGTGAGGGCCTAGACTGATGGGATACAGAAGAGGGCAGAGGCTTGAACTATAATCATTCTTGTCAACAAGAAGAACTTGACAAGGGTCGATATTCAGTATTCACCTGTGCTGCAGTGGGATGCGCACCTGAGAGTTCTTTCCCTCTGGCAGCAGTTGAACCCTTCTGTGTGCAGCACAGCCGCGATACATCACGGTTTGACACTTTGCGGGCGACTGCGAAGCTTGCGGTCCGGCGTGATCGAAAACACGACAGGGTGCAGAGGTCACGGCAGAGGAGAGAGTGATCGGCGGTCGGTAGACCGGCACTGGCTTGCGTCTCGTGCTGGCCTGGCTTGTCTTGTCGGACGGAAACCAGGCTTATGCGGCCGTGCATGCCCCGGCAGGGCTCTGCCGGCCTCCAACATCCGCCCACCGCCGGCGGCGCGCACCTCCCCCTCCGTCTTCCGGGCGGAATACGCTCCACCCAGCTGTCTCGCCCGCGCCGCGCGGAGACGCCGTCGTCTCAGCGGAGTCGGGGCTCTTGCGGAAACTGCGCGATGATCGGCCGGTTTGGTGCGAGAAACGCTGGCCCATGCGACAATGCGTTCCCGGGTCTATCACATGGGCCGGCCCACTAACTAGAGCGTTAAAAAAATCTCCATCAACTGACACTCAGGTTTGTCTAAAAAAAACTGACACTCAGGTACGGCTCAAAAACAATTGACACTCCAGGTATCCGTAAAAAAACTGACACTCAGGTACCAGCAAAAAATTGGAGTATTCCTTTGGCGCCTTGCGAGACACTCGCTTCCCATTGAGAACGCCTGTCAGCATCGCCACATGAGTACATTGACAATTGCCAATTATACAGTGTGGTGGATTCATGGAAACACTCGTGGAGTGTACATCAGCAAGGTGTGTTTGGGTTTTGGTGGATGAGGAACTCTCCAAAAAACTGATTGAGGCGAATAATCCAAATGCAAA
The DNA here is from genome assembly GCF_018294505.1 of Triticum aestivum. Lineage (NCBI taxonomy): Eukaryota > Viridiplantae > Streptophyta > Magnoliopsida > Poales > Poaceae > Triticum > Triticum aestivum. The sequence continues at coordinate 141,259,875 of NC_057802.1, forward strand.
GAGGTGGTTATTTGATCTTCGGGACTTATTATCACATGCTCAATTTGTCAAATTGGTTGTGACTTTGTGGGCAATATGGACTGCCTGAAGAAAAGCTATTCATGAATGTATATTCCAAAGCCCCATGGCTATTCATTCGTTCGTTGAGCGGTTCATCAATGAACTCGAGTCTATCAAAGCAATGCTGAGAACCTTGACACACAGGCCTGCTATCCGAAACACAATTGCACATCCCTCCCAAAAGCCTCTAGCCGAAGGGTTTTGCAAAATTCATGTGGATGGGGGTTTGTCACATGATGGCAATGTTGGAGCTTCGTCTGCTATATGCAGAAACCGAGATGGTAGTTACTTGGGGTCCTCATCTCTTGTTCTCCGCGGTACCACCGACCCAGCAACTTTGGAGATGCTTGCTTGCCGTGAAGCACTGGCCTTAGCACAGGATCTCTCTCTCTCTGTCTAAGATTGTTATTGCATGTGATTGCAAGTCTGTGGTTGATAACATTACGTCAGGAAGTGGAGCCAATTATGAGGCCATTGTTAAAGAATTTAAACCAGAACTAATTCTTTTGTTAGTTGCCTAGTTACTTTTGAAGGTAGAGCATCAAATAGTGAAGCTCATAGTCTTGCCAAGCACTCTGCTATGCCTGATCAGGGTCGTCACTTGTCGCTTATCCATCCTCATGATCCATCTTGTATTCCTTTGGACATTTTGATGGATCAATAAAGTTCGCAAATCTAAAGAAAAAACTGACGGTGTGTAATTTTGAGGGGCGACCTATGTCTCGCTAGAAGCGAGACCTAGGGAACCCTCGCTGAAGCGGAGAGCAAGATGGCCCAGCCCAGGCGTGCGGGAGGCCAGAACCTATTTTTCTGTTTTTTTTAGGTTTTAGGTTTTAGTTTTTGCTTTATTTTTTACTTTTATTTATACTTTAAAATATTCTAAATACAGATATTAGAAAAACACTATATGAAAAACATTTGAAAAATATTGACCAAGCTTTTGAAAAATGTTAACTGTGTATAGAGAAAATGTTTATCGCATATATGAAAAATGTATACAAAAAACAACATGTACGAAAAAATTTGATCATGTATTTAAAAAATGTTGAAAAAGTATTTGAAAAATATTAATCATGCACTTGAAAAATATTTAAATGAGTGTAGAAAAAATGACGACCATGCATTAAAAATAATGATTTTTTATCATGTATGTAAAAATGTTAATCAAGAATTTGATTTTTTTTGAACAAGTGTTTAAAAAATGTTAATCAAGCATTTCGAAAATCTTAAATATTTATAGAAAAAATGTTGACCATGTATTAAAAAATGATTAAAAAATGATCATGTAAATAAAAATGTTAATCAATTACTAGAAAAACATGTTGAATGAGTATTTGAAAAATGTTATCAAGCATTTACAAAATGTTGAATGTGTACAAAAAAAGTGTTGACCATATATAAATTTTTTTGTTAATCATGCACTTAAAAATTGTTAAAAATGTTGAATAAGTATTCTAAAATTGTTAATCTTTATTTGAGAAATGTTTATAAAATATGTATAGATAAAATGTTGACCATATACTAAAAAATAAACTTGTATTTGAAAATGTTAAAAGTCTGTTAGAAAAATGTATTTCATATATACCAAAAATGTGTATACAAAAACTATGAAAAACCAAGGGAAAACAAAAAGAAAAATATATGAAAATGAAAAAATAAACAAAAAACAAAAAATGAAGAAAAATAAAAAATGTAATTGAAAACCGAGAAAGAAACAAAGAAAACCAAAGCAGAACAAAGAAAAAAAGAAGAAAAGAAGAATAAACAATGAGAACCATGAAGTGAAGTAAGGAAAACCGAAGAAAAAGAAATAATAGAAAAAATCGGATAAAATGGAGAAAGGAACGAAGAAAAACCAGCGATAAACAAAGAATAGAAAACCCGGAAAACCAAGACCAGCTCTTTTCCTCTTAAGTAGGTCGCGCCCTGTTATTTTCCATGAACCCGATGGTAACTCGCTGGCTAGCAGCGCTGCCTATCATGCCACAGACGCGGGATCAAATCCTGGTTGCTCGCCTTTTCCTTCTCTATTCCAGTTACAAGGCGTGCTATTGGGCCGGCCCAAAATTGTTGATGCTTCAGGCGAGACATCCTACCGACTCAATTAATGCGAGATATTTCCCTAAAAAAAACTTAATGCGAGATATAGTCACGCAGATTTGGGGAGAGCTCCTCGTCGACACCTCAACTGCCACTTGGCTAGATGGCACCTAGATAGAACGCTCATGGGCTACAGCTCATTAGCATGCTCGCACGCTGCTTGGTCAACGCTTGACCAGTTGACCGGTCAACCGTTGCCTTTCGGGAAAAAGCAAGAAAAGAAAAAAATGTGAAATGTTTACAGATTTTTTAAAGTTCGTAATTTTCAAAGTTATGAATTTTGGAAAAAGTTATAATTTTTTTAAAAAAATCATAAATTTTGAAATTAATACAAATTAGAAAAAAATTATTTGATTTAAAAAAAAGGTTCATCGCTTTTCAGAAAAAAGGTTCAACAAGAAGGAGAATAACTTCAAAAATTTGAAAAAATCATCAATATTGAAAAATGTGAAAATGATACACAAATTTCAGAAATAAATCATGAATTTGAAAAATAATTGAATTTTTAGAAAGTTGATACATTTTAAAAAATAGTTCGCAAATTTAGAAAAAATGAATTTGAGAAAAGTCCATGCATTTGAAAAAAATAAAAAATCAAGAAAAAGAAAAAGCGGGCAACAACAAGAAAACTAGAAAACCAAAAGACATAAAAAATGGTTAGAAAACTGATAGGGCTTCTGAAAATACAAACACGAGGGATGGGCCGGCCCGTTAGGAATCGACATGAGGGCGAGAGGGTTTTTCCGCCAGTTGTAATTAACCCTCAATTTGTCATTTAAGGTGCCAAACAAGGTTTGGATGATTTTGATTCATGTACCTTTGCTCATGAAGGGGGTCTCTCCAATATGGTGGCGCGCAATTTAGCGACACATGCGTTGAACTTAGAAAAGGGTCGCCATCTGTGGCTTATTAACCCGCTGATGCAAATCGAATTCCTGTAAACTTGGTAATTGATCAATAGAATGATGCATGTTTCATCTAAAAAATGGATAGGACGTACTTTTTTCCTAGAAAAAGTAAGAAGACGTTTTTTGAGAAACTTTCAATTTACTAGTAAGGTATACGTGCATTGCACGCATGAGATTTGGCAAATAAATTATGAATAAATCAATTAGTTTTTATAAAAAACTTAATCTATTTTAAGATTCCTGGAATTATGCGTTGTAAAGCATAAAGTAAAAATAAATAATGGCAATTCATTTAGAAAAAAATTGGGCAATTATTATACGGAAGATTATAAAACAAAGGAGAAGTGCTTGTGTTTTGAGGTTTGTGCATTATGTTTAAATTCAATCATGGAGTCTTCTAGATTGTACATGTGGCAAAATCTGGTGAAATGTAGATAATATCCAACGGCCAATAGTGCTTGGATTTGCCATCTCTGCACCGTAGGATTGACTTCATCCAACGATCATTTTTTAAAGTTATTCGCACACTATATAAGGGTATAGATTTATCTTCAATCATGGCAATACAACGAACACCAAAAATGCTAAAAATTGCCGCCAGATCCATAGACCACCTATCGATGACTACAAGCACTGAAGCAAGCCGAAGGCGCGCCACCATCATTGCCCCTACCTCGTTGGAGCCGTGCAAAACTTATTGTAGTAGACAGTTAGAAAATCGTTGTGCTAAGACCCCATAGGATCAGCGCACCAGAATAACAACCGCCGCTAATGAAGAGACACGTAGATCCGAAGGATCCAACCTAAAGACAGATGAATGTAGATAAAAGAAGACGGATCTGAGCAGATCCACCAAAGACAACCACCGATCGAATCCTGCTCGATCCGCCGGAGGCACACCTCCACGCGCCCTCCGACGATGCTAGAAGGACCACCAGGACGGGGGCTAGATGGGAAGAACGTTATTCCATCTTCACGGAGCCGCCATCGTCTCTAAGAAAACTAACGGGAGTACATCCCAGATCTCAACTTGCCTCATACTCCCTCCATTTTTATTTACTCTACCTATTAACTTTGACCTAACTCAAACTTGTAAAAAGTTTGACCAAGTTTGCAGAAAACAATCTAAGATTTCACATAAGAAATAAATACGATGTGAAAATATATTCAATGATGATTCTAATGGTACTGTGAATGTTAATAATTATTTGTATAAACTTGGTCAATGTTTGGAAATTCTGACTTGAGATAGAAATGCAGCAGCCACTTTAGAGATACGAGGTTGGGGGATCTCGGGGCCTCATATATATTATTGGTCCTCAATAGTATATATATTTGTTCAAGAGTCTTTTAAGACGAGATTTGTGGTCCTCGATAGTAATTTTCTGACGATGGACCGGAAGTTGATGAAAATAAAGGTCATCTGGTTATTCACCTTTTTGTGGCTTAGGTGTGTCGTGGTGCTTTTGTTGGTTCGATAATATTGAAGCCGATGTCTTTCCTCGATAGTATGGTGAAATTATTGTGGTTCGATAGCTTGATATTTTAGGGGAACATCCATGGGTCAAGTCCATTCAATGCTTATGGTTTCCCATATTTTTATGGGCGAAATAAGGGGCTCCCTCGAACCGTTCTTGCTAATCAAGTTTATGGGTGTACGCGGTGTCTCTGCTCTTGTCTAATTGCATTGTCTTTGTTGAAACTCTGGGATAATTTTATCTCCTAAAAAGTATTACCACAAATAAGGTATATCTAAGAGATTTTATTGTAATTCTTATTTTTAGGCGTTACTTTACAGTTTATTAGATCTTTGATCCAAAACAATGTACCAGTAACGGTTCTCATGTTTGAATAAAAATAATAGATATTTTGCACACACAAAATTTACATACATCCTCATAAAGAAAAAGAAAAAGGAATTCTTCACATAGCGCTCGGCCCATCGGACTAAAGTTGTGCTAATTTTCTTTAAACTAACAAAAAGCATGCTAATATTTCTATATTTTTTCTTTAAATGTGTGTTTTTAAGCAATATAATTATTGACTAATTTTAACAAATTTAAAAGAGTGGACGTGGGAAAGAATCTTCATGTACGTGTGAAAAAATGTCCATGTACTTAAAGAATGTCTACATTTTACTAAAATATGTTAATAAAACTAAAATAGAGTATTTTTTTCTATTAACTTTAATGAACTTTAAGAAAGTGTTCAAACATTTTGAAGTAATTTTAGGCTGTGTTCGGTAGCCCTCCACTCCTCCACTCGGGAGCGGAGCGGGTGGAGCACCGTATTAGCAGCTCCTCAAATTAACACTGCATGTTGCTCCGCTCCGGAGCGGAGTTGGAGAGCAGGAGGGAGTCCGAACAGGCCTTTAATATAAGTATCAAAAGTGCTAGGGTATTCTCAAAGCTGTTATTATAATTAATAAATTTTGTTCCATATTTTCTTAAAATATCTTTATAATTAAAAATGTTGATGCATTTACAAAATATTCAAGTATTATTTTAAATTGAGTGCGATTTCAAAATTGTCCACGCCTTTTAAATAACACTAGATGATACCCGGCACATTTTCACGGGAATATTTTTGTAGTATATTTTAATAAATCTTGGTTGTATGGTACTTGCATTTTTGGAGTGATATGAGAACTAAAACTGAAAATACATATGTTTTATTGTCCTTGATTATTGCATGGTTGTAAAATAGTTATTAAATAAATATATCATAATAGAATGGAAATTCATGCATGCTACATGATGAGGCGGCATGCTTACATATCAAGATAAATAGGTTAGTGGGGATTAAATATTGAGATATGGAAGATTCATGTATTTGTCAAAAGAATTGTAAGGAAGACAAAAATTGAAATTGAAAAGGGAGTAATAAAATAAAACATGAAAAGGGAACAATAAAATAAGAAGAAGACACATGAAAAAAATCAATAGAGAAAATGCTAAAACTGGATAAAATCTGGTTAAAAAAGTGACATTGCAAGAAAAACCAGGTCCCCTGAATGCTCCTAGCCCAGGCGCCCTGAATGCGAGCGATTGCTATTACTTGCTGTACGCGAGAAATAGCGTTTCAGTAGTGGGAGCTCCTATATACCGCCTTAAGCATTGTATAAGAGACTGACACTTGAATACTTTTACTTGTATTACTTTTTAGTTATTTTATTTAAGAAGTAAAAATGATTTATTTAGTAAATTTCTGAACAAAAAAATTAAGGTAATAATGGAGAAATATAATTTTATATAAGGAATTTAATAAACGTTCACGTACATGCATGTAAATGTTCATATGTATAAATAAAGATGTTCAAATATTTATAAAAATGTTCATCCATGTTGAAGTCAAAAACAATGTACTTGAAAAAAAATTGAGAGTAATTGTTCATCTTCACGAATACGCAAAGGTTGTTTATCTTTTAATAGATAGAAGAAAATAGAATAAGTACAGGGGTAGAAAACATGCCACGAACTCAAGATGACATGAACAAGGTGCGTTGAGCAGGGAGAATGGGTGCCCGGCTCAAACAAGCAAACAACACAACAAGATGACGAGTAATTGTTCATACATGTTACAAAATTCATGTAATTTCTTTTAAAATATTTATGTGATTCTAAGAAAGTGTTCACACATTGCCCGAAAAGGGAAAAGGAAAAAGATAAGGCAAACACAAACTAGGAAAGGAAAAACGAAGAAGTGGAAATGAAAAGGAAAGGAAAAAACAGAAACCAATAAAACAAAAATAAGAAACAACTATATCAGATGACAATGCAAGCAGGTAATAGGCTTCACCAGGTAACTAGAGCGCTTCAGGCTGAGCGTCCTGGACTCTCGCTACAGGCTCCTTCAACTCGCGGGCGGTCGAAAGATCGTGGATGTCGCCTAGAGGGAGGGTGAATAGGCGCTTTAAAATAATTACGGTTTAGGCTTGAACAAATGCGGAATAAACCTAGCGGTTAATTTGTCAAGCACAAAACCTACAACAACTAGGTTCACCTATGTGCACCAACAACTTATGCTAAGCAAGATATACTATTAGGTGATAGCAAGATATATGACAAGAAACAATATGGCTATCACAAAGTAAAGTGCATAAGTAAAGAGCTCGGGTAAGAGATAACCGAGGCACGCGGAGATGACGATGTATCCCGAAGTTCACACCCTTGCGGATGCTAATCTCCGTTTGGAGCAGTGTGGAGGCACAATGCTCCCCAAGAAGCCACTAGGGCCACCGTAATCTCCTCACGGCCTCGCACAATGCAAGATGCCGTGATTCTACTAAGGGACCCTTGAGGGCGGTCACCGAACCCGTACAAATGGCAACCCTTGGGGCGGTCACCGAACCCGTACACGTTGGCAACCCTTTGGGGCGGTCACCGGAACCCGTCAAATTGCTCGGGGCGATCTCCACAACCTAATTGAAGACCCCGACGCTTGCCCGGAGCTTTACACCACAATGATTGAGCTCCGAACACCACCAACCATCTAGGGCGCCAAGGCACCCAAGAGGAACAAGCTCTAGGGTGCCCAAACACCCAAGAGTAATAAGCTTCTCAAACTTCACTTCCACGTATCACCGTGTAGAACTCAAACCGATGCACCAAATGCAATGGCAAGGGCACACGGAGTGCCCAAGTCCTTCTCTCCCAAATCCCACCAAAGCAACTAATGCTAGGGAGGAAAATGAGAGGAAGAACGAAAGAAGAACACAAAGAACTCCAAGATCTAGATCCAAGGGGTTCCCCTCACTTAGAGAAGAAAGTGATTGGTGGAAACATGGATCTAGATCTCCTCTCTCTTTTCCCTCAAGAACTAGCAAGAATCATTGGAGGGATTGAGAGTTAGCAAACTCGAAGAAGGTCAACAATGGGGGAAGAACACAAGCTCAAAGGATAAGGTTCATTGGGGAAGAAGACCCCCTTTTATAGGTGGGGAAAAATCCAACCGTTATGCTCACAGCCCGCACCGAGCGGTACTACCGCTCCAAGGAGCGGTACTACCGCTAGGGCGGTAGTAGCCTTTTGAAACACAATAGCGAGGAGGCAAAAAAGCCAGAAGAGCCGTCGGAGCGGTAGTACCGCTTGACCTCACGGTACTACCGCTAGGGGTAGCGGTACTACCGCTAAGGGTAGCGGTACTACTGCTTGCGAGCGGTATTAAAAAATTACAACCGTGCCTACCACCGCTGGACTTGTGACGAGTTTTTGGTCCCGAGCGGAAGTAGCCACGGAAGTAGTCGCGGTAGTACCGCTCCAAGCGGTAGTACTGCTCCCAAGAGCGGTACTAAAAAATTACATCCGCAGCAGCCCCTTTTAAGGACACCAAAACTGACACAACTTCTGCAAACGGACTCCGAATTCGATGAAACCAAGTTTGTTGGAAAGCTAGCGACAAGGGCTAACACAATCTTGATAGAAATACCAATAAGAAGAAAATGAGAAAAGGCCCAAAAGAAAATGGTGAGAACCCTTCCTCGGATAAGACCGGTAAAACCTCCAACACCGAAAACATCATAGAAGACGCATGCAAACTCCGTTTTCGATGAACTCAAACTTGTCATCAAGATGACCATAAGCTCTAAGACTCACAAAGAGAACCAAACAAGAACCAAGAAACATGATGCAAGGATGCAATGGTTTGAGCTCTCGACGAACGATACGATCAAGCTACTCACTTGAGAGCCCCCCTTGATAGTACGACTATCGATCCTATAACCCGGTCTCCCAACTACCACCATGAGACCGGTAAAATAGAAAACCTATCAAGGGAAAACCTTTGCCTTGCACATGATCCACTTGAGCTAGATGATGACGATCTTGTCCTCCTCAAGATGGACCACCTTTCTTGATTGTGTTGGGTCGATGGAGACTAGATGATTGCTCCCCATACTCCACTATGGATGAGCCACTCTTCGGCACATCTTCACAAGTCCATTGACACCACAATGGATGGCAAGCTTCAAGAACTTGATCTCTTCGTGATGCTCCACTTGAACTTGCACACGACAATCTTGATGACGATCACCACTTGATGTCATCCTTTCCATGGGTTGTATGATATCTTCCTCTTGACGCAAGCCCATGGACACGTACCTAACCCCACATAGACTCTCACATAGACCATGGGTTAGTACACAAAGTGCAATTGACAATGCTTACCATACCATGGGATCACTTGATCCCTCTCGGTACATCTTCTACGCTTTGTGAGTTGATCAACTTGATTCACTCTTGACTTAGTCTTGATCAACCTTGAATCTTTCCAACTCTCTTCGTTTGGATGATGTCTTGAAGGTAAACATGAATGATCACACAATCTTCTTCTTCAAGACATGCTTGCAATAAGCTCAACACTCACATGACCAATCTTTGGATAATTCCTTAATAGCACCTTGGTCAACCCATAAACTCCTTGAAACCAACACATGGACTTCAAGAAATGCCTATGGAAAAATCCTTCAAATATAACTCAATGCAACCATTAGTCCATAGAGAATGTCATCAATTACCAAAACCACACATGGGGGGGGGGGAAGCGGCCTAGCGCACGCTGGTTTTCGCGCTCCAGCGCGCGGGAAAGGTTCGCGCGCGCGCCGCGGCCGGCGCTCGTTATAAGAAGGCGCTCCCTCCACACTCTGCCCCACTCGTCTCGTCTCTGCACCACCATGTCGATCCGCCGCCTGGGCGCTTCGTTTTTCGCGGAGTCCGCGAGCGCCGCTCCGGCGCCTTCTCCTCCGAGATCTGGTTTCGCGAGAAACGTCTCATCCTCGGCACCTTCGACACCATAGAGGAGGCGGCCTGCGCGCACGACGCGGCGGCGTGGTGCCTCCTGAGGCCTCGTCGGGATATGAATTTTCCCGACGTGTCGAGCCAGCGGGCGCAGGATCTGGCGCCTCTCCCGCGGCTTTTCACCGACGAGGATCGTCGTGTCCACCGGAGGCGGCAGCGTTGCCTCGCCATCGCCGAGATGGACGTGGAAGCCATGGTGGTGTGGCGCGAACGCTTCCCGCAGGACATCGTTGACGAGCGCCAGTTCTACAAGCAAAGGAGGTTGGAGAGGGACGCGAGGAGGACGGAGCGAGCCGCCTATCGGGAGGACAAGCGTTCGCGGAAGCAGGCCGCTCAATTGAAACTGAAGCTACGAGAAACGTCGGGTTGGGACTTTGAAGATGAGCAGCATGCTGACGCCTACATTCAGACGTCGGAGGAGGACATTACCGAGTCGGAGTCAGAAAGCGACGAGTAGTGATCTTTTCTTTTATCCGTGTACGCTAGAACTATCTATGTATCCATTTTATCGAAAAAAATGGCCGGCGGCGTCGGTGACGAAGCAGGCGGGCGAATGTGTGTTATTTGATGTGGAGAGGCCAATCCAATGTGCCACCGACCAGCGGGCCCGGTGAGGAAAGAGGGCACGCGCGCGTCCGTCTTGTGTCCGCACCGACGCAAATCCGGCTCAAAAATGGACCGGAAATGGGTCGGCAGGCTGACCAAAGCGGACGCGCGTCCGTTTGGGTCGGTGCGTTGGGCCAAATTTTTTTGTCCATACCGACCCAAACAGACGGTCGCGGACGAAATGGGTCACCCATTGGGGTTGCTCTTACACCCATCTAGTTGGCTAGGCCCCCGTTATAAGCACGTACGAAGGGACCAAAGTTAGGTATGTGCCCACGATCATAACCAAATACTCCTACAGTATAGGTCAGGCAAACCTGTTGTCGACACGAAGCGGACCCGTTCCTACCGTTCTGGCTCGGGCACTGCGCCAGCACTTACGATTTGCCAGTGCCAGGACCTGCATGTGTTGGGCTGAAAATGCGGACGACAGTTAAATTACGCGGGGCCAACTTCATTTCTAGTTTAAATTCTGACGTTCAATGGCAGAGAAAAATCATATTGACATTTTTATTTATGTGCTATACTGGTGGCGTTCACATATCGTGCTCACTGTGAAGAGCACAATTTTATCATCAGTCCTTGTTTCAGTGGTTGAAATTGTGTCGAATATATTTTATACAAAGTAGATGACAGTTGAACTTGAATTCAAACTGTGCGTAGGTAAGATATGGACACGTGTTCTAATAAGACACTTGTATCTTTAGGCCTCTTAGGCTAACTCCAACGTACGACCCCAAATCGTCCATCCGCGTTCGTTTAGGGCTAAAGGTCACAAAACACGGCTCAACACGCGGGAGCAAACAGACAGATGTTCATTTTCTATTCGGCTCCGACTCATTCCCGACACAAATTTGGACCGCGTTTGCGTTGAAACGGACATACACGACGCGTGCCCTTGTCCTCCCCTAGCCCGCGCGTCAGTGACACGGTCACCCCTATTTACTCTTCTCCTCCCCCCTCCACCCCCCATAGCCGCCGCCATTTTCTCGGGCGCCTCGCTGTCCAGCCCGGCCGCCCACATCGACCACTAGAATTGTTCCTCTTTCGCTCCCGGCGCAGGCGACCAACCGGTAGATCTACGGTGGCAGGATTTGGCACACCCGGTCGCCGGATTTGCAGCATCCGGTCGCGGGCGACTACGCCTTGCCATGGCTTGGCCGGGTACCGGACCGCAAAGCCCCGACAACGCCTTCACGCCGCATGCAGGTATTGACTCCGCCTCTAGCTGCTCGGTTCTATTCCGTCGGCGGTTCGCTGGCAAAGACACGCCCGACCGTCGTCCGAGCTCGGCGTCGGCTGATACGTCTCCAACGTATCTACAATTTTTGATTGTTTCATGCTACTATATTATCAATCTTGGATGCTTTATATGCATTTTAATGCTATTTTACATGATTTTTTAGGACTAACCTATTAACCAAGTGCTCAGTGTCAATTCCTATTTTTTTTTGTTTTTGGCTTTTCAGAAAATCAATACCAAACGAAGTCCAAACACGATTAAACTTTACATTGATTTTTCTCGACCAGAAGGGGCCCTCTAAGGTTCCGGAGGAGGCCAGAAGATCTACGGGAGAGCCACAAGCTCACATGGCGCGCCCTGGGGGATAGGACGTGCCCCTGAGCTCGTGGGCCCCATGTAGCTCCGTTTGACCTAATCTCAACTCTATAAATTCACATATATAACCAAACCAACAAAGGGCCACCCAAAACACTTTTTGCGCCGCCGCAAGCTTTTGTTCTTCCACTATCCCATCTGGAGGCCTTTTCCGGTACTCCACCGGAGGGGGAATCGATCACGGAGGGCTTCTACATCATCCTTACTGCCTTCCGATGATGCGTGAGTAGTTCACCACAGACCTACGGGTCCATAGCTAGATGGCTTCTTCTCTCTCCTTAATCTTCAATACAATGCTCTCCTCGATGTTTCTGGAGTTCTATCTGGCATAATCTTCTTTTGCGGTGTGTTTGTTGGGATCCGATGAATTATGGGTTTATGACCAGATTATTCATTGAAAGTAATTGAGTCTTTTATGAACTTTGTTATGGATGATTGTTATAGCTTTATATTTCTCTCTGATCTATCTGTTTGGTTTGGCCAACTAGATTGATTCATTTTCAGTGGGATTGGTGCTTTGTAATTGTCACGACCGGTTTTCCAATAAAAATATTTATTGAGAAATCGATCCCTTTTACGGACCAGTAGAGAAGAATCCTTCTTACTGGTAGACAAAGTCTTGATCACAGAAGAAAATAGCAGGAGTACTGAAAATAATACAAGGTTGAGCGGAGACTGCTCAACAATTTATTACAAACTCGCCAAAACTACATAAAGGCGGATAGGGTGGCATCACTACTAACTCACGATAAAAGCGGTGGGAAAAAAAATATCACAGCGAAGTGGGGGACACGACTCCTGAATCTAACAACTCTTCGAGCGTCGGAGTGAGGCTCGAGGATACTTATTATGGGTGGCGGAAGCGTATACAAAACAAGTGACCAATATCCAGGATCGCACGGGACTGACTGGGATTCCTCTAGGCGTCGGACTCACTATCAAACTCTTCATCCATGAGATCGCCTTCGTCAACATCTGGCCAAATCAACAAGCCAGGTGAGTACTATGAAAGTACTCGCCAGACAGTTCGGACATAAGATATAACAAATGTAAACATGAAGCATGTGAACAGATTTAATAGAACGTGCTCAAACAACGAGATGGCAATGCATGGAAAATAAAAGGGAAGTCGGGCGGTAGTCCTCCCGAAATCCCAAAGTAATACTGAGGGCCAATCGAGTGTCTGAAAGACTCCTCGGAAGGGTAAATATGAAAGAACAATGCCGCAGTCGGGCGTCAAGGCGACACCACGTAAAGGGCTTATAACAGAACATAAATAACAGTGCGTGCCACAGTCGGACGTCTGAGCGACATCACATAAAGGGCTTATATCAAAAGTAATCAACAAGAGTACCACAGTCGGACGTCTGAGCGACATCACATAAAGGGCTTATATCAAAAGTAAGTAACAAGAGTGCCACAATCGGACGTCTGAGCGACATCACATAAAGGGCTTATATTTCACAACTTAATGATTTAGCAGCTCATGAATTTATTACCACAACAAGGAAATATTCAGATACGTGATAAAGGTTAGTCCATCCACAGGAATAACAATTCAAACGAGTATACTGCTCAAGTTTGTTCATCGAGGATTTACCACGAGGATCGACATAGATAAGGATATACTGGCCACAGTCCTTGACCACGGACTCGATGACTCGGAAGGATTTGACTCTGCAGAGTTTGTACTTTAACCACAGCCAACGGATTTCAGTAGTCGCAAGGACTAGTTCTGTTTACGGTGTTTTAGAAGAAACACATCTAACCAGTACACACCCATTCAACATTCCGATGCCAGGAATCACCCTCGGCAACGTTCAAGAAAAACTTTGAGACGGGGAGGCTACAACCTCGCGTAGCATGGGATCAAATTTATATACGCGTGCTCTAAGGGGTGCCCCCCTCTCGGTCCCAACCGGAAACACCCATGCCCCCTGACCGGATGACTGGCTTTAATCCAGGGCCATGGAACCCTCATCCCGGCCCCTCCATTTGGTGTGTACACGGAAAGTGGTTAACAACTTACTAAACCGTATTCGTCGCAGAAAAGATGTGGCAGCACGAAAGGGGAAGAACGGTAACGGGACTCAGTCCACGTTAACGTCGGAGTTTAATGGATGACGTAAGGCTGGCATGCTACAACAATACCACCTCACTACCTTTCATGTCACCACATGACTAGGCCATCTTTCATCAAAGATCACGGTAACTTCGGAACACACGGATAGTTGCCTTACATGCAACGAGATACTCACCGATGCTCAAAAGCCATGCACAACCCATTCAAGCAAACATGCAAAACACCTATCATATCAAAGGTTCAAACATGCTTGCCTGGTTCGGAGAAGTCGGAGTCTAGCTCGGCGAAGTTCGCGGCTCCGTCACCTCTTCCGGAACCTACGGTATAGCGAAAACGCACACTAACGTGAAAACCATCGCATGCATAAAAATTGTTCCAAATTTTTTCCCAATAAATACTATAAAAAACTAGACAAAAATACAAGACTGTCAGAAAAAGAATCAATCAAAAATCATCTTTTATTAAAAAGTTATAAGGGCTTTAGTCCAGGGACTAATCTGTGATGAAACAGAAAAGAACCAGGGACTTAACTGAGAAAACAGAAAACGGTTCGGAAAGAAATGCGCCAGCTCGAAGGGAAAGCGCATTTTCCCGAAGGCGCCAACAGAAAACGGTTCGAGGGGGAGAAAGAAGAGAGGCTGACGGGGGGGGGGGGTCCACACGTCAGGTTTAAAAACGGCCAACGGAGCTCACCGGCGCCCGAAGGCTGCGGTGGTCGCCGGCGTCGAACCGCGGCGAGACAGAGAGATCGGAGGGTACCAAGAGGTTCAGCGTGTTCTTCCGCGTCGGTGGGTGGTGGACTTGGTCGTCGGAGAGCACCACGTCGACGGCGACGCTTTCTCCGGCGGACGGTGGTTCGGGCGATGGTGGAGAACTCCGGTGGGTGCTGCAATCTCCAAATTGAAGCGCGGGTCAGCAGAGTGGATGCATAAGGGAGCTACTGGCAAGAGATGAGGGGTAGAGGTGCACGCACGGGGGCGAATCGAGCTGGGTCCCGTGGCGGGTCGAGGCGGCCGGAGTTGGGGAAGAAGGCTCCCTCGTGGCTCTTCCAGTGGCTTGGCGTGGTATTGGTGGTGCGTAGGGGTGGTGTGAGTTCGAGTTCGAGCTCGGGGCCTCTATTTATAGGCGATTCGAGGGGGTGGCCGTGAACGGGATATCTCCGGCGAGCGATTACGGCGAGGCAGTAGTTGGGAAGGGAGTTTAAGTGGCCAGGCAACATCAGGGAGGTTCACTGGCGCCGTTCCCCCGCTAATCCTCGGTCGGGCTTGGCGTAATGTGCTGATCATCGACGGGGCGGCCGTACGGGCACGGTGGCGGCAAAGAGCGCGCTCCGCGCCTAGCAGTTCATGACGAAGGGTGGCAGCGCGCACGGGGGAGTGGAGGGCCATGCGGCGACCTCCGGTGACTTGGGCGGCGCTGGGTGGCGCCGTCCATGCTGCGCCCCTCTCTGGCGGCCGCAAAGCCGCCGCTGCCGTCGCTCACGGGGTGGCGCACCTCCGCCTGCTCGTCGCCGATGCCCGCTAGCTTCCAGGTGATCGTGCGGCGCAAAGATAAGAAGGAGGGGACGGGAAGCACGGCGACACCGGGGTACTGGCGAGATCGACAACGGGCTCTGAAGAAAACGACAGTGCATCTCTGAAACTGTTGCTCTGAAAACTGAACTTGATAGGAACAGTGCACTGCAGGTGTTCGACGAAATGATTTGGCATGAAGAAAAAAATTTCTGGAGCTGGGACTTGGTGAGGTGACCTCTCAATGCACCCAGAGGCTGCCTGAATTTTCTCAGATTTTTAGGAGAAGAATTCAAATGAATTTCATCAAATTTGGCAAATCTGGTCCAAACTTGCAGCAAGTATAATTTGAAAATTTTGAACTGGAGACCAGTGGATCTTCATGGATCCTGGTTGAGGGCTCAAAGGACTAGATAGGGAAATTGGTTTGGAGGCAAAACTCAAAGCAGAAGGGGTAGCTCCTTTGTAAATCTCGAAAAGCTAGAATAGAGGGCAGAAATTGTTTTTGATGGGAAATAAATGGAAACAAAAATATGGAGAGGTTCAACTTGCTGGATTTTGAAGCATATCATGATCCAAAGATGGGGAAAGGCTTTTTGGGGGAGGATTTCCATTTGGGTCATGGCAAGAGGGATTTTGAAAAAGGGGGAGAAGATCACTCCAAATGCCATAGGGCTATTTTAAAAGATTTTTCAAAAGAAATCTCCCAAGTGAAAAGCATTTGGTTTTGAGTCCACATAAGATGGAAAAACCTCCAAGACCAAAATCAAGTCTTGGGTGAATCCAAAACAAAACACTTGTCACAAAAGAAAATATTTTGAGAGGGAAAAATCCTTTTAGAAGAAAATTTTAAATACCCTCCTCAAATCAAATAAAAGATTTTGATAAAACCAATTAAAAATTTTGGGTGTCACAACACCTACCCCCTTAGGAAAAATCTCGTCCTCAAGATTACGGCTGATCCTCAAATAGATATGGATACTCTGCCTGGAGAAAATCTTCCCTTTCCCTTGTAGCTTCATCCTCGGTGTGGTTGCTCCACTGAACCTTGAAAAATTTAGTTGTTTTCTGTCGGGTCCTCCGTTCGGACTCTTCCAATATCTTTACTGGCCGTTCTCTGTAGGTGAGATCTGGTTGCACATCAATGCTCTCATGAGACACATGCTTTTCCGGGTTACTCATACATTTCCTCAATTGTGAGACGTGGAACACGTCGTGGACGTCTGACAGCTCCTTGGGTAGGTCTAGTTGGTAGGCTACTGTGCCTCTTCGTGCAATCACACAGAATGGTCCAATAAATCTCGGGGCTAGCTTCCCCTTAATTTTGAACCGTTGTAGGCCCCTCATAGGAGATACTCGTAGGTATACGTAATCACCGGGTTCAAAGCTGACCTCACGATGTTTCTGATCATAATAGCTGTTCTGCCGGCTTTGGGCTGTCTTGAGTCTGTCCCTGATCTGTAACCTTCTCCTCGGCCTCCTTGAGCATGTCTGGGCCGAAGATACGACTGTCACCCGTTTCTGACCAATTCAGTGGGGTACGACACCTCCGTCCGTACAATGCTTCAAAGGGTGCCATTTGTAAGCTGGCTTGGTAACTGTTGTTGTAAGCAAACTCGGCATATGGCAAACTTTCTTCCCAACTAGATCCATAGGTGAGCACACAGGCTCTCAGCATGTCCTCTAGGATTTGGTTCACGCGTTCCGTTTGTCCATCAGTCTGAGGGTGGTACGCCGTACTGAATGCTAGTTGCGTGCCCAGAGCTTGTTGTAAGTGATCCCAAAATTTAGAGACAAATTGAGTGCCTCGGTCGGATATTATAGTCTTTGGGACTCCATGCAAACAAACTATACGAGAGAGATATAGCTTGGCTAGCCTTTGAGTGGAGTAGGTCGTCTTCACAGGAATGAAATGAGCAACCTTGGTTAGCCTATCTGTGATGACCCATATGGCGTCATTTCCGCGTTGCGATCGAGGTAGTCCAACGATGAAGTCCATTCCAATTTCATCCCATTTCACTCAGGTATCCTGTTTGGCTGGAGTAGCCCTGCTGGCTTTTGATGCTCGGCCTTAATGCGCTGACAAGAATCGCAACAAGCAATGAATGCGGCTATATCCCTTTTCATACCGTGCCACCAAAATCTTTCCTGAATGTCTTTGTACATTTTGGTTCCTCCAGGGTGGATCGAGTATGGAGCGGTGTGGTTTCGGTTAGGATTTGTTGCTTGAGTTCCTCAATGTTTGGTACGCAAAGTCTGTCCCCGTACCATAATATTCCTTCATTGTCTGTGACGAACTCTGAAGCCTTGCCAAGGCTCATTTTTCTCTTTATACCCTCGATGCTGGGATGTCCCTGCTGAGCCTTCTTAATTTGTTCCATTAGGGTGGGATGTATCTCCAGATTTGATACGGTGCCCTCAGGGACTAACACCATGTTGAGTCTAGCGAACTCCTGCTGGAACTCAGGTCTCAAGTTCTGCGGACTGTCGTTGCCCGGGCTGGGGTTCCGACTAAGTGCATCTGCCACTACATTGGCCTTCCCTGGATGATAGTGAATACCGACATCATAGTCCTTGACCAATTCCAACCAGCGTCGCTGCCGTAAATTTAGCTCTGGTTCTGTGAAGATATATTTGAGGCTCTTATGGTCCGTATATATTTCACAACGGTTTCCCAACAGAAAGTGCCTCCATTCTTTGAGTGCATGGATGACCGCTGCTAGCTCCAAGTCATGAGTTGGATAATTTTCCTCATGCTTCCGTAGTTGCCTGGAAGCATACGCGACAACTTTGCCATCCTGCATCAGCACGCATCTGAGGCCCTTCCGGGACGCGTCACAATACACCTCAAAACTCTTGTGTATGTCTGGCACGGTCAAAACTGGTGCTGTTGTTAGTTTCTTCTTGAGTTCTTGGAAGCTTTTCTCGCATGCTTCCGTCCATACAAATTTCTTGTCTTTCTTGAGCAACTGTGTCATCGGTTTTGCCACTGTGGAGAATCCTTCAATAAATCTCCAGTAATATCCAGCCATTCCAAGGAAACTCCGTACATCTGTCACGTTGGCTGGTGGTTTCCAGTCGAGTATGGCTTTGACTTTTTCTGGGTCTACGGCCACGCCTTCTTGGGTTAATATATGGCCTAGGAAACCAACTTGCCTTAGCCAAAATTCACACTTGCTAAATTTGGCGTAGAATTGATGTTTCCTTAATTCTCCCAAAACAATTCTGAGATGTTCAGCATGCTCCTCTGGTGTCCTTGAATATACTAGAATATCGTCAATGAACACCACAACAAATTTGTCCATGAATTTCATAAACACTTTGTTCATGAGGTGGACGAAATATGCGGGGGCGTTCGTCAGTCCAAAAGGCATCACTGTGAACTCATATAATCCGTATCTGGAGGTGAATGCTGTCTTAGGGATATCTTCTGTCCGTACTTTTAATTGATGGTATCCCGATCTCAAATCAATTTTTGAGAACACCTTGGCTTGTGCGAGCTGGTCAAACAAATCATTTATTCGTGGCATCGGATATTTGTTTTTGATGGTGACCATATTGAGAGCTCGATAGTCTATACACAGTCTTAGTGTCCCATCCTTTTTCTTGGCGAATAATACTGGCGAACCCCATGGTGAGGAGCTGGCTCGAATAAATCCTTTGTCCAGTAATTCCTTTATCTATTTCTTCAATTCTACCAATTCTGAGGGTGCCATTCTATAAGGTTTCTTATAGATGGGAGTGGTGCCGGGTGCTAGTTCAATGCTGAACTCTATCTCTCGGTCTGGTGGCATGCCTGGTAGTTCTTCAGGAAATACGTCTGGAAACTCGCACACCACTGGAACCTTTCTCAATTCTGAAATGTCTACTTTGTTCAACTTTGGTTGCCGAGACCGTGGTCTCTCTTGGGCTGTAACCTTTATTGTCTTGCCGTGATGGTGAGTGAGAATCACAGTCCTATTGAAACAATCAATAAATCCCTTGTTGGTGGTCAACCAGTCCATCCCTAGGATGACATCCAGTCCTTTATTTTCCAACACGATGAGATTAGCCTGAAACTTTAGTCCTTCGAACTCAATGATCACTCCTTGGCAGTAACTCTGAGCGATCTGCTTATTCCCGGGGGACTTGATGATCATAGATTTTTCCAAGGGAAGTATCGGAAAACCATGTTGTGAAACAAAACTCTTCAAAATGAACGAATGAGAAGCTCCAGAATCAAACAAAACCGTGGCAGGTACTGTGTTGACAGGGAACGTACTGAGCACGATGTCTGGGGCATTCTGCGCTTCTTCCCTGGTCACATGGTTCAGGTGACCCTTCCTGTGGTTGTTGCTGGGATTGAAATTGTTGCGCTTGGGGGCTGGATTGTTCCCACCATTGTTCGGCTTGGGGGCCGAGTTCCTTGGTTTTGGGCACTGTTTGGCATAGTGCCCTTCTTCACCACAAGCATAGCAAGTGACCCCTGGACGGTACGTGAAGTCCTTGTCCCTTGAATGAAACTGCTTGGTTGGCCTTAGATCAGTAGTCGTGGATTTTCTTGCTTCATTCCTCGGAACCTCAGTCTTGCTTCGATTGTTGCGAGCAAGGGTCGTCTTGTCCCTTTTCCGCTTACGGATATCCTCCAGACTGCGGCGCTCATTCTCCAAGGTAATGGCCTTGTCAACTAGAGTTTTGAAATCTGGGAAAGTGTGTACGACTAGTTGGCATCTTAATGCTGGCGCCAGGCCGTCCAGAAATTTTTCCATCCTTTTGTTCTCAGTCATATGTTCATCGTAGGCATAACGAGATAGCTGGGTAAACTGACCGTTGTATTCTGTTACGGACATGCCTCTCTGCTTGAGGTCATCAAATTCTCTTTTCTTGATCTTTATGATGCTCCTGGGGATGTGTGCCCCACGAAAGCCTTCCTTAAACTCTTCCCAGGTGATGTTGTGTTCACTGGGATGCATGTGTAAGAAGTTTTCCCACCATGCTGCAGCTGCTCCAGTGAGGTAGTGAGGTGCATAAAGCACCTTCTCATGATCTGAACACTGAGCAATAATCAGCTTTCTTTCGATGTCACGAAGCCAATCATCGGCTTCAAGTGGCCTATCAGTGTGAGCAAACGTTGGAGGGCGTGTCTTCTGCAGTTCAGACAACTTGGAGTGTGGTTGGTATGGCTCACGGTGATTCCCCATATTGATGACGTGATTCATCATCTCTTGGTGCTGTTGCTGGCTTTGTTCGAAAAGACGGCATACGTGAGATAAGGCTGCTTCGCTGTCCTGTTGACTAGACTGTCCCTGAGTGAAGTTGTTGCTGGTCTGTGCTCCATAAACTTCTTCTGGTTGATTGGGCATGGAACGAGTCCAAGGACGAGACATATTCCACTCTGGGGTATTATTTTGCAAAAATTATAAGAAGAATTGTGTGGTACAAGGAAAATCTTGCAAAGGCAAAAATTTAAAAGACCTCAAGATTTTTCAAGAACATAAACGATTTCGCACGGAGAAGGACTGCTTAGTACATATCTTGCACGCGAAATGCAAACATACGATACAGCACTCAGGATGTGTGTACACATTCCTGACATGTTATTTAGACTAGCACACTCCTCCGGAAAGCAGCGCACACAACTACTACAAACTTAAGTACATAAAACATAACAAACATGCAGGCACAACGCGCGGCTACTAAGCGCACTCAGTCGGAGATGGTGAAGATTTCCTTCCCCCTGCCGAGGGTAAGACCCAGCGGTGCAGGAGACTCAACCTCCACCTCCTCCCTAGTAGGCTCCAGGCGGGTAGCATTGCGCTGAGGTGATGGCACAGGAGCGACGGGCGGCAGTGCGGGTGCGGCAGGCGGTGCAGCTCTGACTGGAGTAGGAGCGGTGACTCGGTCGAACTCCTCAGTGGTAGGCAGACGGCGAGCAGTGGCCAAAATGGCCAGTGAATAAGATGCCGAGGACGAGACGAATGTCAGCGGCGGTGCCATGTGGAGAAGCTCCTTCCTGCTGGCAGGACCGCCCCGAACTAAGTCCATGCGGGCAGCCACAAGATCGTCCACGAGGTTGTCGAAAGATTCCTCCAGAGCTTTGAGGTACTCGACAAGCATCTCGATAGCTTCATCCCGCTCTCCCCTATGGCAGGCGAATGCATAGTGACAAGTATATGGCACATGGCATGGGAGGTAGCGGTAGCGACGAGTCTTCATCATAGGAAGGATATCCCGAAGGCGAGCTATCGCCTCACGGGCGGCCATCTGCATGGCATGCCTCTCCGTAGGCATGGCCCTTCCCACAAAATGGAAGTGGCGTGACGCAGAACGTCCTCCCTTGAATTGCACCACGGCTTGGTGCATAGACACGTCGTCGCTGAGCTTGTGCTGGTAAAGCGTGAACTCCGG
Organism: Triticum aestivum; assembly: GCF_018294505.1. NCBI lineage: Eukaryota > Viridiplantae > Streptophyta > Magnoliopsida > Poales > Poaceae > Triticum > Triticum aestivum. The sequence continues at coordinate 141,281,942 of NC_057802.1, forward strand.
ACGAGTCGCTGGCCCGATCGCGAGCTTGGTGATGGAGACGAGGAGTTTGACAAACCCCTCGGGCACGTTAGTGAACACCCGAGTCTCGCAGTCGTTGGCAGCCATCTACAAAAGTAGGCAAAAATTCTGAGTAGTCATGTCATAAATTTATGATGACCAACAGAAAATAGCTACATTTGCAAAATGCTGAAAAAGCACCAAAGACGCTAATAACCGATTAGCGATCGCACCTAGTGGCTTCCTACAGTCAGCCTGGCTCTGATACCAAGCTTGTCACGACCGGTTTTCCAATAAAAATATTTATTGAGAAATCGATCCCTTTTACGGACCAGTAGAGAAGAATCCTTCTTACTGGTAGACAAAGTCTTGATCACAGAAGAAAAATACCAGGAGTACTGAAAATAATACAAGGTTGAGCGGAGACTGCTCAACAATTTATTACAAACTCGCCAAAACTACATAAAGGCGGATAGGGTGGCATCACTACTAACTCACGATAAAAGCGGTGGGAAAAAAAATATCACAGCGAAGTGGGGGACACGACTCCTGAATCTAACAACTCTTCGAGCGTCGGAGTGAGGCTCGAGGATACTTATTGTGGGTGGCGGAAGCGTATACAAAACAAGTGACCAATATCCAGGATCGCACGGGACTGACTGGGATTCCTCTAGGCGTCGGACTAACTATCAAACTCTTCATCCATGAGATCGCCTTCGTCAACATCTGGCCAAATCAACAAGCCAGGTGAGTACTATGAAAGTACTCGCAAGACAGTTCGGACATAAGATATAACAAATGTAAACATGAAGCATGTGAATAGATTTAATAGAACGTGCTCAAACAACGAGATGGCAATGCATGGAAAATAAAAGGGAAGTCGGGCGGTAGTCCTCCCGAAATCCCAAAGTAATACTGAGGGCCAATCGAGTGTCTGAAAGACTCCTCGGAAGGGTAAATATGAAAGAACAATGCCGCAGTCGGGCGTCAAGGCGACACCACATAAAGGGCTTATAACAGAACATAAATAATAGTGCGTGCCACAGTCGGACGTCTGAGCGACATCACATAAAGGGCTTATATCAAAAGTAATCAACAAGAGTACCACAGTCGGACGTCTGAGCGACATCACATAAAGGGCTTATATCAAAAGTAAGTAACAAGAGTGCCACAGTCGGACATCTGAGCGACATCACATAAAGGGCTTATATTTCACAACTTAATGATTTAGCAGCTCATGAATTTATTACCACAACAAGGAAATATTCAGATACGTGATAAAGGTTAGTCCATCCACAGGAATAACAATTCAAACGAGTATACTGCTCAAGTTTGTTCATCGAGGATTTACCACGAGGATCGACATAGATAAGGATATACTGGCCACGGTCCTTGACCACGGACTCGATGACTCGGAAGGATTTGACTCTGCAGAGTTTGTACTTTAACCACAGCCAACGGATTTCAGTAGTCGCAAGGACTAGTTCCGTTTACGGTGTTTTAGAAGAAACACATCTAACCAGTACACACCCATTCAACATTCCGATGCCAGGAATCACCCTCGGCAACGTTCAAGAAAACTTTGAGACGGGGAGGCTACAACCTCGCGTAGCATGGGATCAAATTTATATACGCGCGCTCTAAGGGGTGCCCCCCTCTCGGTCCCAACCGGAAACACCCATGCCCCCTGACCGGATGACTGGCTTTAATCCAGGGCCATGGAACCCTCATCCCGGCCCCTCCATTTGGTGTGTACACGGAAAGTGGTTAACAACTTACTAAACCGTATTCGTCGCAGAAAAGATGTGGCAGCACGAAAGGGGAAGAACGGTAACGGGACTCAGTCCACGTTAACGTCGGAGTTTAATGGATGACGTAAGGCTGGCATGCTACAACAATACCACCTCACTACCTTTCATGTCACCACATGACTAGGCCATCTTTCATCAAAGATCACGGTAACTTCGGAACACACGGATAGTTGCCTTACATGCAACGAGATACTCACCGATGCTCAAAAGCCATGCACAACCCATTCAAGCAAACATGCAAAACACCTATCATATCAAAGGTTCAAACATGCTTGCCTGGTTCGGAGAAGTCGGAGTCTAGCTCGGCGAAGTTCGCGGCTCCGTCACCTCTTCCGGAACCTACGGTATAGCGAAAACACACACTAACGTGAAAACCATCGCATGCATAAAAATTGTTCCAAAAAATTTCCCAATAAATACTATAAAAAACTAGACAAAAATACAAGACTGTCAGAAAAAGAATCAATCAAAAATCATCTTTTATTAAAAAGTTATATGGGTTTTAGTCCAGGGACTAATCTGTGATGAAACAGAAAAGAACCAGGGACTTAACTGAGAAAACAGAAAACGGTTCGGAAAGAAATGCGCCAGCTCGAAGGGAAAGCGCATTTTCCCGAAGGCGCCAACAGAAAACGGTTCGAGGGGGAGAAAGAAGAGAGGCTGACAGGGGGGGGGGGGTCCACACGTCAGGTTTAAAAACGGCCAACGGAGCTCACCGGCGCCCGAAGGCTGCGGTGGTCGCCGGCGTCGAACCGCGGTGAGACAGAGAGATCGGAGGGTACCAAGAGGTTCAGCGTGTTCTTCCGCATCGTTGGGTGGTGGACTTGGTCGTCGGAGAGCACCACGTCGACGGCGACACTTTCTCCGGCGGACGGTGGTTCGGGCGATGGTGGAGAACTCTGGTGGGTGCTGCAATCTCCAAATTGAAGCACGGGTCAGCAGAGTGGATGCATAAGGGAGCTACTGGCAAGAGATGAGGGGTAGAGGTGCACGCACGGGGGCGAATCGAGCTGGGTCCCGTGGCGGGTCGAGGCGGCCGGAGTTGGGGAAGAAGGCTCCCTCGTGGCTCTTCCAGTGGCTTGGCGTGGTATTGGTGGTGCGTAGGGGTGGTGTGAGTTCGAGTTCGAGCTCGGGGCCTCTATTTATAGGCGATTCGAGGGGGTGGCCGTGAACGGGATATCTCCGGCGAGCGATTACGGCGAGGCAGTGGTTGGGCAGGGAGTTCAAGTGGCCAGGCAACATCAGGGAGGTTCACTGGCGCCGTTCCCCCGCTAATCCTCGGTCGGGCTTGGCGTAATGTGCTGATCATCGACGGGGCGGCCGTACGGGCACGGTAGCGGCAGAGAGCGCGCTCCGCGCCTAGCAGTTCACGACGAAGGGTGGCAGCGCGCACGGGGGAGTGGAGGGCCACGCGGCGACCTCCGGTGACTTGGGCGGCGCTGGGTGGCGCCGTCCACGCTGCGCCCCTCTCTGGCAGCCGCAAAGCCGCCGCTGCCGTCGCTCACGGGGTGGCGCACCTCCGCCTGCTCGTCGCCGACGCCCGGTAGCTTCCAGGTGATCGTGCGGCGCAGAGATAAGAAGGAGGGGACGGGAAGCACGGCGACACCGGGGTACTGGCGAGATCGACAACGGGCTCTGAAGAAAACGACAGTGCATCTCTGAAACTGTTGCTTTGAAAACTGAACTTGACAGGAATAGTGCACTGCAGGTGTTCGACGAAATGATTTGGCATGAAGAAATTTTTTTCTGGAGCTGGGACTTGGTGAGGTGACCTCTCAATGCACCCAGAGGCTGCCTGAATTTTCTCAGATTTTTAGGAGAAGAATTCAAATGAATTTCATCAAATTTGGCAAATCTGGTCCAAACTTGCAGCAAGTATAATTTGAAAAATTTGAACTGGAGACCAGTGGATCTTCATGGATCCTGGTTGAGGGCTCAAAGGACTAGATAGGGAAATTGGTTTGGAGGCAAAACTCAAAGCAGAAAGGGTAGCTCCTTTGTAAATCTCCAAAAGCTAGAATAGAGGGCAGAAATTGTTTTTGATGGGAAACAAATGGAAACAAAAATATGGAGAGGTTCAACTTGCTGGATTTTGAAGCATATCATGATCCAAAGATGGGGAAAGGCTTTTTGGGGGAGGATTTCCACTTGGGTCATGGCAAGAGGGATTTTGAAAAAGGGGGAGAAGATCACTCCAAATGCCATAGGGCTATTTTAAAAGATTTTTCAAAAGAAATCTCCCAAGTGAAAAGCATTTGGTTTTGAGTCCACATAAGATGGAAAAACCTCCAAGACCAAAATCAAGTCTTGGGTGAATCCAAAACAAAACACTTGTCACAAAAGAAAATATTTTGAGAGGGAAAAATCCTTTTAGAAGAAAATTTTAAATACCCTCCTCAAATCAAATAAAAGATTTTGATAAAACCAATTAAAAATTTTGGGTGTCACAGTAATGGGTTCAATCTTGCGGCGTCCTCACTCAATGACAGAAGAGGTAGCGAGGCACATATTGTATTGTTGCTATTAAGGGTAAAACGGCCAGGTTTAATTATATCGCTTGAGTTTACTTTGTCTACATCATGTCATATTGCTTAAGGCGTTACTCTGTTTGTCTTGAACTTAATACCATAGATGCATGCTGGATAGCGGTCGATTGCTGGAGTAATAGTAGTAGATGCAGGCAGGAGTCGGTCTACTGGTCACGGACGTGATGCCTATATACATGATCATTGCCATGAATATGTCATAATTATGCGCTTTTCTATCAATTGCCCAATAGTAATTTGTTTACCCGCCATATGTTATGTGATCGAGAGAGAAGCCTTTAGAGAAAACCATGCCCCCCGGGTCAACTTTTATCATATTATTAAAACCAAAAATACCTTGCTACAATTTTATACTTCTTATTTTTATTTTATTTTTATCTATCTATCACTATCAGAATTAATCCTTGCAAGTAACAAGTTCAAGGGGATTGACAACTCTCTTGCCCGCGTTGGGTGCAAGTATTTGCTTTTGTGTGTTAAACACATGATAATGTGAACTAGATTATTGACTCTAGTGCAAGTGGGAGACTGTTGGAAATATGCCCTAGAGGCAATAACAAATGGTTATTATCATATTTCCCGTTCATAATAAATGTTTATTATTCATGCTAGAATTGTATTGACCGGAAACTTAAATACATGTGTGAATACATAAACTATACCGTGTCCCTAGTAAGCCTCTACCAGACTAGCTCGTCGATCAAAGATGGTTAAGGTTTTGTAACTATGGACATGAGTTGTCATTTGACAATGGGATCACATCATTAGGAGAATGATGTGATGGACAGACCCAACCGTAAGCTTAGCATCAGATCGTTTAGTTATTTGCTACGGCTTTCTTCATGTCAAGTATTAGTTCCTTAGACCATGAGATCATGCCACTTCTGGATACCAGAGGAATGCCTTGTGTGCTATCAAAAGTCACTTCATAACTGGGTGGTCATAAAGGTTCTCTACATGTATCTCCGAAGGTGTCTGTTGGGTTGCATGGATCGAGACTAGGATTTGTCGCTGGAGAGATATCTCTGGGCCCTGTCGATAATACAACATCATAAGAACCTTCATGTTACTAATGAGTTTAGTCACGGGATCTTGTATTACGGAATGAGTAAAGAGACTTGTCAGTAACGATATTGAACTAGGTATGGAGATACCGACGATCGAATCTTGCACAAGTAACATATCGCCAGACAAAGCAAATTGCATATGGGATTGACTGAATCCTTGACATTGTGGTTCAACTGATAAAGATCTCGTTGAATATGTAGGAACCAATATGGGAATCCAGGTTCCGCTATTGGTTATTGACTGGAGAGGAGTCTCGGTCATGTCTGCATGTTCCGAACCCGTAGGGTCGCACGCTTAACGTTCAGTAGCGCTAGGGAAGTATTGAGATATTAATAGTGGAAAATCCGAAGGTTGTTCGGAGTCTGGGATGGGATCCGGGATGTCACAAGGAGCTCCAGAATGGTCCGGAGGTAAATATTCATATATGGAAAGTTGTGTTTGGGGTTTCGAAAAAAGTTTGGTTTTTTCGGTATTGTATCAGGAAAGTTCTAGAAGGTTCTAGAGTGGGGTCCACCTGCATGGGGGGCCCACATGAACGTGGGTAGTGGGGAAAGTCCCCACATGCTGGCAATGCATACGATTAGTTATGCAAAACCTATGCATTGCTACTCCCTATCCCCGACGGTTTCTGGGTCGTGTGGGAAGAGGGGCGGAGCCAGAAAATTAGGCTAATGGGTTCACTCAGTAACTCATTGTGAGAATCTACTATGAGTTAATTAAGGCGAAAGTTCAATTTCATACTACCTTACAACAAGAGTACACCACTCAAAATAACTTAACAAATAGAAATATGATATCAATTATCAATATATATAGTGATTACATATAAAAGTGAAGAGTGCAAGACATACCTGTTGGATGCAATTTTAAATCAACTGTTCACATATTATGAATAGAACAATACCAAGATAACTTCATAGCTTGAAGTGCAGCTTCTCATCTGCCAAAAATATTGGGAAAATGATCATTTAGTTTGACAAGTTTAAAATAAATACCATCCAACAAAAGAAGCATGTAAACAATTGGTTTTAAGCCGAAATGGCTTTTCCTTTTTTTGTAAGATTGGTTCGCTTGTCGAGAGTAACATAAATTGATTGATCTTGACCCAACCAACATAATCCTTAAGCTCTTCTGGGTTAAACTTGTCGAGAGCAACATAATCTTTTTTTGTAAGAATGGTTCGCTTGTCGAGAGCAACATAATCCTTATGATCTGAACGTGGTGATCAATTTCTCTTTGAAAAACGTCGTTTCATAACCTAGATCACTTCAGGGAAAGGCAGTTAGAAACTTAGGGCAAAGAGTAATACCGTCAAGATGTACCAGGCTAAAACACATGCGCATAGGGCTGATCTAACCTCGGCGACGGCCGAACAGCAGGTTAGCCGCCGCAATGGGAAAGACGAGAAGGAGACGCGAGGCGTGTAGCATGTTGCCTTACTTGCGCAGACATGGTATGTAATCGAACGGTCGACCCTTCTGCCAGGATGGCATGTATGCCTTCACATTTACCTGTGGGCTTATTTTGTTTTTTGAGAAATAGATGTGGGCTTTTGGTTGGACTATTGATGTTTTAAAGAATTTATGGGCGTAGCCAGTAAAAAAAGAATTTATGGAGAGGTTTCTGGCCGGTGTGGTGCTAGCTTGATGGGTTCAACGAAGATTTTCTATTGGGTTCACACAAGCGACAAGGTATATGCATGTATGTGGCGTGAAAAATCCATTGGGTTCAGACCAATGCTTACACGCTGGCTCCGCCACTGTGTGGGAAAGACCCCCCTATCGCACACACTGGCTAGGCGATTGAGGGAGTCCTGGATTAGGGGGTCCTCGGACAGCCGGACTATATACCTTGGCCGGATTGTTGGACTATGAAGATACACGATTCAAGACTTCGTCCCGTGTCCGGGTGGGACTCTCCTTTGCGTGGAAGGCAAGCTTGGCAATTCAGATATGTAGATCTCCTTCCTTGTAACCGACTCTGTGTAACCCTAGACCCCTCCGGTGTCTATATAAACCGGAGGGTTTAGTCCGTAGGACAACAACAATCTTAATCTTAGGCTAGCCTCTAGGGTTTAGCCTCTACGATCTCGTGGTAGATCAACTCTTGTAATACTCATATAATCAAGATCAATCAAGCAGGAAGTAGGGTATTACCTCCATCGAGAGGGCCCGAACCTGGGTAAACATTGTGTTCCCCGCCTCCTGTTACCATTAGCCTTAGACGCACAGTTCGGGACCCCCTACCCGAGATCTGCCGGTTTTGACACCGACATTGGTGCTTTCATTGAGAGTTCCACTGCGCCGTCACGATAAGGCTTGATGGCTCGTCTTGTTGTCAAGGACAACATTACCTCTTGGGGAGCCCTGGCTGTAGGCCAAACTCTCCGACTAGGCGGCTTCGTCATGACCGCCCGTTCGGCCGTCGCGCCGACGATGACTTCTCGGGTCATCAAAAACAGCCTCCACGTCGGCTCGGGATTCACCGAGCAGATGGATCCAATGGAGCTCTCCTCCTTGAACGAGCTCTTGGATCGCATCGCCGCCCTGGGAGTCGCTACAGACTTTGACCGGATCGGGCTTAAACCCGACCAAAGGGAGATTAACTCTCCGCCGGTCACCCATCAGATAGCGGTGGTGGAGGAGCAATGCAGCGATTCTTCCTCTATTTTGAGGACAAACTATGTCCGGATTCCCGAGCTCTCCGAGCCGGATACCCGTCTACGGGAGCACATGGACCAAGCTTCGAACCTACAATCGGACAGCGGGCCAGAACTATTGGGCAACATCCCGGAGCCTGAACTGCCAAGCTCGGAAACTCCTCTGCCCCTAGGTCTCAGATCGGGTCAGGGTTTGGACCTAAATCTACCCACCCACCCAGACATAAGTGATCTTTTCCACATTAGACAAGAGCCCCAAGAGACAGTACATCACCATTGGGCCAGATTCCTCCTTGTAATGAGCAAGGTTAAGGACTGTCGCGAGGAAGACACAATTTCATTCTTTTGCAAAAATTGCACGGACAAGGGAATCCTCAACGCCATAAGTCACCGTGACATAGCACACTTCGCTGACTTGGCGGCCATAGTACAGAAGTACTGTGCGATGGAAAGCGCCTGGAAAACCCAAACAAAATTCTGGGATCCTCCGGCTCTCACTAAACCCCCCGTCCGAACTAAAAGGGTGTACTCTCGTAAGTCACCCGATCCAATTACAAAGAAACCAAAGCCCACTACAGGGCGTGGAACTGTATTGGAGGGATGGCTCAATGGGCCATGCAAAATTCACAGTACATCGGATACCATGCCAACACACAACCTTAGAGCATGTTGGATACTCTGGCAGGTGGCCAAGAGCGGCGAGGATCTCCTCATCAACAATACCACAGAGCACCATCCCGTGGAAAATAACAATACAGTATTGACAGTCTTACAGACTTTCGCCTCAAATAATAGGCGCAAGCGAGCACTCCGCAGCCTCGCCGAAGTCTTCCACGTTGCAGCAATAAATCCATGGAACGATACGGCCATAACCTTCAATGCTAGTGACGAACCTCAATTCCGAACAGCCCGAGCACCAGCCGCTTTGGTCCTTAGTCACATTGTGGACGGCTTCCGGCTTACTAAAGTGCTCATGGACGGTGGCAGCGGATTAAACCTCATCTACGAGGAGACTCTTAGCAAAATGGAACTAGACAAGAGCCGCATTGAGCAAAGCAGCACGACCTTCAGAGGAATCATCCCTAGTCGGGAGGCACGATGTGCGGGAAAAATCACACCTAGATGTGGTATTCGGCACGCCGGAGAATTATAGGTCCGAAGAAATCACATTCCAAGTGGCCCCGTTCAGTAGCGGATACCACGCCCTTTTAGGGCGGGAGGCATTCATGATCTTCCAAGCTATACCCCATTACGGGTACATGAAGCTCAAGATGCCCGGGCCCAATGGAATCATCACTCTAGCTAGTGATCCGGACATAGCACTCCGCGCCGAAAATAAAACCGCCGCACTGGCCCTCAAGGCGCTATCCGAAGCCCTCACGGCTAAAGAACTAACTGCGCTGCGCTCCACAGTGGACAGGGACGACGTGATACTCGACAAAAGAACCAAGTCCACCTCTTTTAAACCAGCGGACGAAATAGTCAAATTCCAGGTCCACCCAATGGACCCTCTAAAAACAACATCCATCGGGGCACAGCTGAACCCCACAACAGACGCCGCACTGCGGGAGTTCTTGCGCGAGAATTGGGACATCTTCACCTGGCATCCTTCAGACATGCCAGGAATCCCACGCAGGCTGGCCGAGCATAGCCTAAACATTCTAAAGGGATACAAGCCGGTCAAGCAGACTCTTCGGCGTTTCTCAGAGCCTAAGTGACAAGCCATGGGAGAGGAGCTAGCCAAGTTACTCGAGGCCGGATTCATTAGAGAAATAAAACATCTGGATTGGCTAGCAAACCTGGTAATGGTACCAAAAAAGGACAAATCCTGGCGCCTATGTGTCGATTTCAAGGACCTTAACAAGGCTTGCCCCAAGGATCCCTTCCCCCTCCCCCGCATCGATCAAATTATCGACGCTACCGCAGGACACGACTCATTGTGTTTCCTTGACGCATACTCCGGATACCATCAAATCAAGATGGCGGAGTCCGATCAAGCCGCAACGACATTCATCACTCCATACGGCCCCTTCTGCTTTAACACCATGCCTTTCAGGCTCAAAAACGCCGGTGCAACCTATCAACGCATGATTCAGACATGCCTGGAAACACAAATCGGCAAAACAGTGGAGGCATACGTAGACGATGTGGTCATCAAAACCAGACACGTCGGATCTTTAATAGACGACTTGAGGCTTACGTTCGATAATCTCCGAACATATGACATCAAGCTCAATCCGAAAAAATGCGTTTTCGGCGTGCCCGCCGGAAAGCTATTGGGCTTCATCGTTTCCAATAGAGGAATTGAAGCAAATCCAGCTAAAATCCGAGCTCTGTCACAGTTGGCTATCCCAACCGACCTCAAGCAAATCCAGAAATTAACTGGATGCGTGGCTGCCTTAAGCCGCTTTATCTCCCGATTGGGAGAAAAGGCACTACCTCTTTACCGCCTTCTTCGACGCACCGAACACTTCGAGTGGACGGATGCGGCCACGGCCGGATTGGAAGAAATAAAAGCCCTCTTGGCCAGCAACCCAATCTTGGCCGCGCCAAATATCGGTGAACCAATGCTGTTATATATAGCAGCAACACACCAGGTTGTAAGCGCAGTGCTCGTCGTCGAACGAGAGACGGACGAACATAAGTTCCCGCTTCAAAAGCTGGTATACTACGTATCCACTGTCCTCACTCCATGCAAATCACGGTACCCACATTATCAAAAGATAGCATACACGGTCTTCATGGCATCCCGGAAACTACGACACTACTTTCAAGAGTGTTCAATTACGGTGGCCTCTGAAGTACCACTCAACGACATAATAAATAACCGCGATGCCACGGGCCGGATTGCTAAATGGGCTATTGAGCTCCTCCCGTTCGACATAACATACAAACCACGGCGAGCCATTAAGTCGCAAGTACTGGCTGATTTCGTCGCCGAATGGACAGAAGCCGAACTCCCTAAAGAGTACGACGCGTACTCTAATTGGATCATGCACTTTGACGGCTCTAAGATGCGGGCTGGTCTGGGGGCAGGCGTCGTCCTGACATCCCCCACCACGAAGATACAGTCCAATACGTACTTCAAATATTATACACAGACTCCAACAATGCAGCAGAATATGAGGCCCTGTTGCATGGTCTCCGGATGGCAGTCTCCATGGGCATTCAACGCCTAGAGGTGCGTAGGGATTCGAACCTCGCGGTATCTCAAATAAATGGAGACTTTGACGCCAAGGACCCAAAAATGGCGGCTTACCGCAATGCCGTCCTCAAAATGTCAGCTCGGTTCGAGGGGCTCGAATTCCACCATGTGGTCCGAGAAAACAATCAAGCGGCGATATCCTCGCCCGCATCGGCGCTAAGCGCGACCTTGTCCCACCTAATATCTTCTTGGAAAGGCTGTTTAAGCCATCCGTGGTGTGGGAAGGGGAGACCGGCAACAACAGTCCGGATCCGGCCACAACACCAGATCCCGAACATCTGACGTAATCGGAGGCTCCGCCACTGAAATAACACCTTCGGCCCACGTGATTATGGCTGTCATCGCCCCGTGGACAGAACCCTTCTTGGCTTACCTAAATAGGCAAGAACTCCCTGAGGACACAAATGAGGCACGTTGCATTGTGTGGCGGTCTAAAGCCTACAAGGTCCATGAGGGAGAGCTTTATAGGAAAAGCGCTACCGGAGTACTTCAAAGGTGTATCTCCGAAGAGGAAGGACGGCAACTTTTGGCAGAAATTCATGCTGGACTCGGCGGCCATCACACGGCAGCTCGGGCCCGTACAGGTTTCTACTGGCCGACAGCCCGAGCAGACACACAGGACCTCGTCCAACATTGCGTCGGTTGCCAGCTTTTTGCAAACCAAATCCATATGCCACCTACCGCTCTCCAAACAATCCCCATTACTTGGCCCTTTGCGGTCTGGGGGCTTGATATGGTCGGACCCCTTAAAGGAGGAAGCCATAAGAAAAAGTACCTATTGGTCATGGTGGATAAATTCACCAAATGGATAGCAGCCAAACCAGTTAAAACGGCCGAGTCCGGACTAGTGATAGACTTCATATCCGGGGTTGTACACCATTATGGTGTCCCCCACAGCATCATCACCGATAACGGCTCAAACTTCACAGCTGACGAAGTAAAAACTTGGTGCGGCAACATGGGCATTAAGCTCGATTATGCCTCCGTCTATCACCCCCAAACAAACGGTCAAGTCGAACGAGCAAATGGTCTTATTATGAGCGGCATTAAACCCAGATTAGTGCGATCCTTGAAGGAATCAGATACGCACTGGGTTGAGGAGCTCGACTCCGTACTATGGGGGCCGCGGACCACGCCGAATCGCACTACCGGATACACACCATTTTTTATGGTGTACGGCGCAGAGGCGGTACTGCACTGCGACATCATTCATGACTCACCTCGAGTGCGCATGTACGAAGAGAAAGAAGCCGAGCTTGATCGGCAGGATAGTTTAGACGCCCTAGAGGAGGAGCGTGACATTGCAAAAGCCCGCTCCGCATTCTATCAGCAACAGGCTCGACGGTATCAAAGCAGAGAAGTACGGGCCAAAACTTATAATGTTGGCGAACTTGTTCTACGCCTACCAGAGAAGAAAAATGACAAGCTCAAGCCCAAATGGGAAGGTCCCTTCATCATCGATAAAGTTCTAACCGGTGGAGCATACCGTCTGCGTGATGCATTGGACAATCGACTCGAGCCAAACCCATGGAACGTGGCCAGACTCCGAAGGTTCTATGCCTAGTGCCGGACTCTGTGTTCGTCTCCTTACCTCCGCCTTTTTATATATATATCCGCCATCTGTCTTTCTTTCTTTCTTTTTCCCCTTTTTCTTCATGGCCTTAAAAGCTTAAAATGTGTCTTGACTACACAATCTTGACGCGCCGTACGTGCTCATTATACCTGGGGGCTTCTTATACAGAAGCTTAATATAATTATATTTCGGGCTTTATGCCCCCTGCACATGTGTTACTTTTCCACATGTACCTTTTCTTCGCCATTATATGCATCGATATGACTTAAGTTTTGGCCAAGCGGGGTTGCCTGGCTCTTGTGTTTATGCCCTACATTCCCGTTAATTCGGCTAGGGCATAAGGGGAGCACCTCTGCAATTGTTATTGCCGGGTCAGCCGGATGTGTACCTCAGACTGGGTGAAGCCGAAAGCTAGCGTTCTTAAGGGAATATTCGGTCGGTGAACAAAAGATGACTTTTACATTTTGCAATACATGCCCCCAGATGTTTATATCCTGCGTCTCTTTTCGCAGTTCGGACATGCACATTAATGCATGCGTACCCAGGGAAAGGAACCCTTAATGGAACTATTCTCCCTGGAAGATGTTTCTTACCATCCATGTAATATAACATAGCTAGTTGGGTACTTGTCTGTTCAAGCACTTATGACCCCTACGCCTAGTTTCCACGCGTACCCCGGTTTTTACATAACTGAGGGGGAATTCGGATACACTCCGGACTATCTGGTCCGGAGGTCGAAGCGAAAAGGTCCGCCATGACAAATGATTTACAATCCGGCTAGGGACAAAATATGTCATTTGAAGTACACAGTCACTTAGACTGACTAAATTCTTCTTCTATACCATCCAACAGGCTGTCTAGCCTACAATCCTATTGGGAATACTTTGCGGCTAATTTTACCTGGTCATATACCAGACTAACGGGGATATCTTTCCCATCAGACCCTACAGGTCCGACCTCAGCCATGTGGTTCGGGTCAGCCTTGGTATATCGCGTCTTCACCATGGCCCAGGCTTCCCTTGCACCTTGTCGGCAGGCCGATATCTTCCATAATCGGAAGCGCCGACGCGCTCCCTTGAGCATCTCTACGAGCTCCCCCATGCCTCCTGGCAGGGAGGCGGATGGCCATAAGGCCTGGGCAATGCCCTGCATCACCTGCCGAACTTTTTCGTGCAGTTGTGAGAGCTCTTGCAGAAGATCGCCCGCAGATCCGGGCATCTCCTCTCCGGGACGACCCGTCAGCATACCTACAGATATAACTCTGTTAGCCGGTTTCTTCGCCGAACTCTATAAAAGTTCGTTCAAGCACTTACTAAAAATGCTGCGTCGAAGCCTCTTATTCTCCTTTACGGAGTCAGCGAGCTGGGCCCGAACATCTTTCAGTTCAACGCCCAGCCGGGTATTGGCATCTTGGAGATCGTTTTTCTCCCGCCTAACCCATGTAAGCATGCACTCGCCAACCTCTAGTTGTCGTTGAGCATGTTGCTCATCCCCTCGCACGATCTTCGGATTCACTCCGGGATTAGCTGCAGAATCTATTGTTAGATTTGCATGCATGCCGAATACTAACTGGTACATGTCATTTCATTCTTTTTCGATCAAGACAAGTATTACCAGATGAGGCCTTCTTGGACTCCTCCATTCCGGCAACCGCGGCCCGTAGCTGGGCTTTGCACTCCTCCAGCTCTTGAGACAACTGGGTATTCTTCTCCGTAAGAACTTACACATATAATGATCCTTAAATAGTTGTGCCAACTGTTTCAAGTCTCAGGGGCTACTGATATACATAATTATCAGATTTTCTTACCCATATATCCTTTACATACTGGTCCGTGGCTCTGGCAAGGCCATTTTGAGCAGCTCGGATGTACGCGTCACCTGAGTTGAAGGCATCAAACGCCTCTTCGGAGAAACTAGGGTCGCGGAGTACGGCCCGGCGACGCCTGTGATTCTTGGCGCTCTCCACTTCGGAATTCGTAGCGGACAGCCTATCCGCATCCTCTGTAGGAGGAACATCCGGTGTTGTCCCCACGTTAGCATCTGCCCCTAAGTCCGGCTGGTGGAGGCGTGGCCGGCAGGCTCTCCGGACACGGTCCGGCGAGCGTTTTTTCTGCCAGGAACCATGGACGTTATTATATTTTAAAGACGGCAACCACGGAGCAGGGTTTTTTCATACCTCTACGACGGCGTCTTAGTCCTGACCGCCTTCCTTTTCAGCCTACCCGGCTTCGGTGCCCCTTGTTGATGAGTCATCGCGGGTTCGGCATGGCGCCCCGAGGGCCTTCCCTGTAAGACGCAATATGTGTGCGGTGGGTGAAGTGCAAAGAAGTGATCCTTCTCGGAAGTTGGGACTCCGGTTTTTCTGCCAGGAACCATGAACTCAAGTCTCCTTTGGTGATGAATAAGGAGGTGGTGCGGATGAGGTAGTAACAAGTTTTTCAAGCTTGCGTCGAAGGCTGAAGTTGTCTTCCCTCAGATCCTCATTCTCCAGCTCGAGCTTTAGTATCCTCTTGCATAACGCTTCCTTGCTTTCCTTCAGGAAACGAGGAGGATAGGTTCATCTTCATCCTCCTCATCTGTGAACCACACATAGGGAAAATTGTCCTTGAAGACGTTTCAGTCCAGAGGCTGGTAAGAAACAGGGCACTCTTCCTCTGAATCTTGAGAGGACATATTTTTAGATCTGTCAGAAAAATAGCTCGAAAGAAGAACAAAAGATTTCTCCGCGATACGGTGGTCAATATGTTCGGGGGACATATATAAAGATTTTTTATCTTGGGAAACAAGCAAAACGTGGGGAAAACGGACTCGGGAAGGTTCCCGATGTGGGCACAACCCACCTAGGCGCGCCAGGGGGCCCAGGCGTGCCCTGGTGTCTTGTGCCCTCCTCGATTGCCTTCATGGTTGTTTCTTATTTTCCTATTTTTTGTAACATTCCAAAACTGCCAGCAAATATTTTTGCGGATTTTTTGGAGTCCGTTTACTTACCGTATCACGTACCTCCTCTTTTTTCACGATTCTGGAGTGTTCCAGAAGGTTTCTTTTATGTGTTCCTCCGGTGTCATGGTTTGGATAATATTGCTTTCAACATTAATAGGCGTACCTAAAATATAGTGCTTAATTCTTTGTCCATTGACAACCTTCGGGTTAGTACCTTCGGCATTATTGATCTTGACAGCTCCAGAGTGATAAACTTCTTCAATAACATACGGTCGTTCCCATTTAGAGAGAAGTTTTCCTGCAAAGAATCTGAAATGAGAGTTGTACAAAAGAACATATTCTCCGACTTTGAATTACTGCTTTCGGATTCTTTTGTCATGCCATCTTTTAACTTTTTCTTTAAACAGTTTGACATTTTCATAAGCTTTGGTTCTCCATTCATCTAAAGAGCTAATATCAAATAACCTCTTTTCACCGGCAAGTTTAAAATCATAGTTGAGTTATTTAATTGCCCAATATGCTTTATGTTCTAACTCAAGATGCAAATGACAAGCTTTTCCATAAACCATTTTATAAGGAGACATACCCATAGGATTTTTATATGTTGTTCTGTAAGCCCAAAGTGCATCATCCAATTTCTTAGACCAATTCTTTCGGGACCTATTGACAGTTTTTTGTAATATTAGTTTTATTTCTCTATTGCTAAGTTCAACTTGGCCACTAGATTGAGGATGATAAGGTGACGCAATTCTATGGTTAACATCATATTTAGCAAGCATTTTACGGAAATCACCATGAATAAAGTGTGAACCACCATGAGTCATTAAATATCTAGGGACTCCAAACCTTGGAAAATAACCTCTTTAAGCATTTTAATGGAAGTGTTATGATCAGCTCTACTGGTTGGAAAAGCTTCTACCCACTTAGTAACATAATCAACAGCAACCAAAATATGTGTATACTCATTAGAGGAAGGAAAAGGTCCCATATAATCAAAACCCCAAACATCAAATGGTTCAACAACAAGTAAATACTTCATAGGCATTTCTTGACACTTACCGATATTACCAATTCTTTGACATTCATCACAAGATAAAACAAACTAACGGGCATCCTTGAAGAGAGTAGGCCAATAAAACCAGATTGCAATACTTTATGAGCAGTTCTATCTCCCGCATAATGCCCTCCTGTGACACCCTGGTTTTTGCCCTTTTCTTTTTCTGGATTTTATTGCATTTTTGGATTGAAGTTGAGTTTTGAATCAACTCATTTGGACTTAATCACTTGGGCATTTCTTCGATTTTCACCCAAGTGACTCATCTTACCTTCAAACCCATCTCTTGCACTCTGATATATCCAAATATGACCTTGGGAATACTTTTCTTAAATGAAAAATATTCATTTTCTCTCTGATATAGCACTTCATTCACTTCTACTCCAAAGCAACCCTCATTTTTCTTGCCCACAAAAATCTGAGAAAATTCTTGAATATTCTTTGGACCTTGGCACAACTTCCTGTGCAAAAATATTTCATGGTTATTTGCAATATTTTTGCTACAGAAAATCCTTTCCATTCTGGTCAGAAAATGCATGTTGTGAAGGAAGTGCATTTTTCCTTGATCCTCTGGAGCTGGAATTTTTAGGGCATCATTACCTTCCTAAGAGAAGCTTAACCCCCAAATATCAACTCCTAACTCTCTATAATTCTCTCTACTTAGCTCCAAAGTTTCTGTCCAGAAACTTGCCAAGAAGCTCTAGTGTCACCCTGTCGCCCTGACATTGATTCAGTTGCTTGGAGCGACCTAGTCTTGCAAAGACAACACCCTAGACATGAATTTACCCCTCGGCGCGTCGCGTAGCCACAGTTCACGCGGTGACCACGTTCGTCCAAGCGTGCTGGCATGGGTTTGGCGCGCTCTGGACAGCGCCCGCGGCTCTGTTTCGCTCGTGCGCTCGCCTCTGCCCAAACTAGCGAGTCTCGGAGGCCCCCTCTGCCTTGCCTCATCGCCTTGAGCTCTCCCTGGCGCTCCCCGACACCGGCGACAGCCGTAGTGAGCACATGCATGATGGAGCCAAGAGCACAGTGCCCCCCGTGCCACTATTTTCGTCCATCTCCTCGTCCTATGCTTGGCCTTGAGCCTCGACAGTGGCCACGTGAGCCCTTGGCCATTTCTCCCCTCCCCCTGACTCCTCTCGTCATCGTGCGCCGCTTCGAGAGCCATCTCCGGCGACCTCGACCCCCTCTTGTGCCCTGCCTATATATAGGACCCTCCCGAGCTCGTGCCACCACACAACCCACCTCCTTTGATCTCGACTAAGCTAGTAGAAGGCCGCCGCCAGGCCAGGCCAGGCGGGCCTCCGGCCTCCGTTCTGCTCCGGAGATTGCCGCCGAGCCCCTCTCGGCGTTTTGCTCCTTCCGGTGCCCCTCGTCTTTGTTCGACCTCTTCGGCGTGTTCGTGTTGCTCCACTGGTCGTGTTGGTGCTGCCGGAGCTGCTGGACTGGCCCTGCCTCATCGGATTCATCAACTCCGACGAGCCCCCTCCACTGGCGCCTCTGGAGACGACCACCGCGACGCCGTCCGTCCACCTCTCGTCGAGCTACTAGTACGCGCGTGTTCCCCGTGAAGCGCTACGTCCATCCATCCTCTCGCCGGCGGCAGCATGGTCTCCTCGCTGGAAACCACCGGCGACCGCGCCGCCCCCTCTGTTTCTCTCTCTCTCCCTCTAAACCTGCCAAGGGGCCCACTGGTCAGCCACTCAGCCGCCTCCGAAGCGGTATAAGTGGTGGCACTTGATATGTCTCCAACGTATCTATAATTTTTTATTGTTCCATGCTATTATATTATCCATCTTGGATGTTTTATATGCATTTATATGCTATTTTATTTGATTTTGGGACTAACCTATTAACCTAGAACCCAGTGCCAGTTTATGTTGTTTTCCTTGTTTTTGAGTTTCGCAGAAAAGGAATATCAAACGGAGTCCAAATGAGCTGAAAATTTACAGTGATTTTTATGGACCAGAAGAAGCCCCCGAAGCAAAAGAGTTGGGCCAGAAGAGCCATGAGATATCCACAAGGGTGGAGGGCGCGCCCCCCTAGGGCGCCCCCCCTGTCTTGTCGTCGCCTTGTGGACCCCTCTGACTTGTTCCCGACGCCAAAAATTCCTATGAATATAGAAACCCCCAGAAATAAACCTAGATCGGGAGTTCCGCCGCCGCAAGCCTCTATAGCCACGAAAAACTAATCGGGAGCCTGTTTCGGCACCCTGCCGGAGGGGGAAACCATCACCAGTGGTCATCTTCATCATCCCGGTATTCTCCATGACGAGGAGGGAGTAGTTCACCCTCGGGGCTGAGGGTATGTACCAGTAGCTATGTGTTTGATCTCTCTCTCTTTTGTTCTTGATACAGCACGATCTTGATGTACCGCGAGCTTTGTTATTATAGTTGGATCATATGGTGTTTCTCCCCCTCTACCTTCTTGTGATGAATTGAGTTTGACCTTTGAGGTTTCACTATTATCGGATTGAATACTATTATGGATTTGAGAACACTTGATGTATGTCTTGCGTGGGATACCCGTGGTGACAATCGGGCGTTCTATTGATTCACTTGATGTATGTTTTGGCACTTAACTCACGGATTCCCGAGGTGACATTGGGGTAATCTATGCATAGGGGTTGATGCACGTTTTCGTCCTTGTTTTTGTGGTAGGAATCTTGGGGCACTCTTTGAGGTTCTTTGTGTTGGATTGAATATTATGAATCTGAAGTTGTTTGATGCATTTCGTATAATTGACCCACAAATACTTGTGGTGACATTGGAGTATCTAGGTGACATTAGGGTTGATTGATATGTGTCATATGGTGTTATTTTACTACGAACTCTAGGGCTGTTTGTGACACTTATAGGAATAGCCCAACGGATTGATCGGAAAGAATAACTTTGAGGTGGTTTCGTACCCTACAAGCAATTTCATCTTCTTATGTTCTCGCCGATAGGAACTTTGGAGTGACTTTTGTCGCATGTTGAGGGATTGTCATATGATCTAATTATGTTGTCATTGTTGAGAGAACTTGTACTAGTGAAAGTATGAACCCTAGGCCTTGTTTCCAAGCATTGAAATATTGTGTTTGTTCACTTTTACTACTTGCTACCTTGCTGTTTTTATATTTTTAGATTACAAAAACCTATATTTACCATCCATATTGCACTTGTATCACCATCTCTTCGTCGAACTAGTGCACCTATAAAATTTACCATTGTATTGGGTATGTTGGGGACACAAGAGACTCTTTTTTATTTGGTTGCAGGGTTGTTTGAGAGAGACCATCTTCATTCTATGCTTCCCACGGATTGATAAACCTTAGGTCATCCACTTGAGGGAAATTTGCTACTGTCCCACAAAACTCTGCACTTGGAGGCCCAACAACGTCTACAAGGATAAAGTTGCGTAGTAGACATCAGCGCCTTTCAGGTTTATGCCATCGACGTGACCCCCTATTTGATTTTCTGAAAAATCGATTTAAATTCAGAAAATTTGACTAAACTTTGACCTGCTCTAACTTCTATTCTTTAAGTCCAAATGATATGATTCTTTTTGCATTGGTTTTGTGTTGAACTCCTCTATCAGCATGCAAAAGATGAGATTTTTTGCTTGCTGTGTATATTTTTTGGTGCATTAAATGGTGTCATGTGACCTTTTCTTTTTGTTATTTTAATTCTTTTCAGAAGGAAATTGCTGCCTTGAGGATAACCAGGAGGAGTGTGACCCTCCTCTGCACTAAGGCAAGCCATCACAAATATTTGCAAGAATGTCATTTCAATATCTATGATTTTCACTTGAATATGGTTATTTTAAATGCATATAGAAAATTTCTATAAAGTCAATTGAGCTAATTTCATGTTCTTGCTATGATTGTTCTGTTATCAGTGGCATTTTAGTTGGATAACTAATTTTATGCAGTAGCGTAATGTGATGTTATGCATGAGCTAGTTCATATCGGTATTATGTGAAATGGTGCATATATAGTTCATTGCATTTTCATGGCATACTATGACTCGGTGAGATTTATTTGCAAGTTGAAACCTGATAATAAACCAACTTGAACATGTTGTTGATCGATTCATGGTGCCACCGAATCGAGCTTCCCAAGTGCAACCACATTTGCCTTTATGGGGAGACCCTTTCTCGGTTTATTGTTATGCCTCTCGCCGGTGCCTCCAACTAGGGAAGGTTGTGCGCTGGCGCTACCTTGGCCCGGTAAGCAGGTATAACCTTGTGTGCCCGTTGTTGTTTTGGTACCATGTCCCCGTTTGGGACCATTTGTTTTGCCACGATGGTGGCCGTTGGATGTCACGCGGTGACATCGGGGCCACCCAGGACTTAGCCCAAAGGAGAGCGGGTCGGAGTGGCCGGGAGAGTGTCATGGCAATAGATTGGTTCTGTCGGAATGCCATTGGTCCAGCCGAATGAAAGTTCGAGGCCATGGGTTCCGTGGTGTGGGTATAGTGTGCTAACCTCTGTAGAGTGTGCTTAATCTATCGATAGCTGCATCTTCGTTCATGGACACAAGTTCGTAGTAGGTCACACCATGGATCAACAAAAATATTAAACTTGCACACTAAATGTATACTTGTGGCACTGGTTATGTTGGTGAAGTTGTTGAGACCATCGAGATGGTTTCGTTTGTGATCCGGAGGTGATCACCTTGGATGATGATGTTCGTGGTTATGAGGTAACCGAGATGGTAACGGGTCTGAAAGGCACTGTTATGAGAACTTTCACTTCATGAGAGCATGCTAGTTCTTGCATTTAACTTGCTTAACCATTCCGGTGTCCGTATATAGCCTTCCAATATATCAATATTTACCACTCGACCATTTCGAGACTCCTCGTCATGTCCATGATCTCATCCGGGACTCCGAACAAACTTCGGTCAACAAAACACATAACTCATAATACAAATCGTCATCGAACGTTAAGCGTGCGGACCCTACGGGTTCGAGAACTATGTAGACATGACCGAGACACATCTCCGGTCAATAACCAATAGCGGAACCTGGATGCTCATATTGGCTCCTACATATTCTACGAAGATCTTTATCGGTCGAACCGCATAACAGTATACGTTGTTCCCTTTGTCATTGGTATGTTACTTGCCCGAGATTTGATCGTCGGTATCCTCATACCTAGTTCAATATCGTTACCAGCAAGTCTCTTTACTCGTTCCATAATGCATCATCCCGTAACTAACTCATTAGTCACATTGCTTGCAAGGCTTATAGTGATGTGCATTACCGAGAGGGCCTAGAGATACCTCTCCGATACACGGAGTGACAAATCCTAATCTCGATCTATGCCAACTCAACAAACACCTTCGGAGACACCTGTAGAGCATCTTTATAATCACACAGTTATGTTGTGACGTTTGATAGCACACAAGGTGTTCCTCCGGTATTCGGGAGTTGCATAATCTCATAGTCAGAGGAACATGTATAAGTCATGAAGAAAGCAATAGCAATAAAAGTAAACGATCATAATCCTAAGCTAACGGATGGGTCTTGTCCATCACATCATTCTCTAATGATGTGATCCCGTTCATCAAATGACAACACATGTCTATGGTTAGGAAACTTAACCATCTTTGATTAACGAGCTAGTCAAGTAGAGGCATACTAGGGACACTTTGTTTGTCTATGTATTCACACATGTACTAAGTTTCTGGTTAATACAATTCTAGCATGAATAATAAAAATTTATCATGATATAAGGAAATATAAATAACAACTTTATTATTGCCTCTAGGGCATATTTCCTTCAGGCGTGTCGTGCCACTTTCAGGGGAAGTTCTACCGGAGTTGGAGTTGCATCATTGCATCACAGTCTAGACCATGTCCACATTAGTGTCCCTGTGAGATGGAGTCCTTCTACGTCGTCTTTCCACTGCCGCGTAGCTTTGTCGTGATGTCGAGGCCCCTATTCATGTGTACTAAATAATGTACATATGTTCAGCAGCACCGTGTGTGCCGCTTGGCCTCGCTAGTTGATGTAATATCAACTCTATCCTTCAATAAAGCAGTTGTCTTTCTGTGCCAAGTTGTTGTGTGTTGCGAGAAGACTTGATCTCTGGGCTGGCAATGCAAGGTAAACCGGTCGCTCTGAGCCGGGGTGCCACAACACTTGGTATCAGAGCCACGCTGACTGTAGGACGCCCTAGACCGATAGGGCACTAGTTATCCGATATTTAGTAACCCTGAGTGGCGGTAGTGTTTGTGTGCTTTTGGTTGCTGCATTGCATGCATATAATTTATTTTATTTCTAACCGACTAATGGTTGTGAGTGTAGATGGCTCCAGTGTCGTATCTGTGTCAGTTGGAGCTGGCGCCGTACACTTCTCCACACCTTGTTTGGAACGTATGGCGTCAACTCTACCCTCACGGTGACGACCCGGTGTATCAGGTATACCGGGAGCGCATGGCAGCCTCGATATACGAGTATCACGCGGTGGTTACCTTGTGTAGCAGTTCTGCAGCTGGCACATACACTCGTTCTTCTAGGAGTGGTTTTGCTTCTACACCCGCTCAGGCTGTTCAGTTTTCTGTGTTCGAGGTTCTCATTGAGTTACGCTACAACAAGACCCAGATGCAGACTCATCCAGGTTTCTACTTCTACCCATCCCTGCATGATGATGGGAGTATTCGCTTTCCTGCTATTGCTCCGGCGTGCGACCGTCCATCTAGCCACCTTTCTCGTTATATCACTGCTAGTTATCTTATAATCTATGAGCTGGGCCGAGAGCTGACTCGTGCTCGTACAACTTTGGTGGCCGC
This sequence comes from Triticum aestivum, assembly GCF_018294505.1. NCBI lineage: Eukaryota > Viridiplantae > Streptophyta > Magnoliopsida > Poales > Poaceae > Triticum > Triticum aestivum. The sequence goes on from NC_057802.1 coordinate 141,305,574, forward strand.
TAGATCCGGTTTCGCTCCACCTTCCATGGGGTTTACCCCCGTTATTCCCCCAGCTTCTATTTCGCCAGCTACCCCAGTTACCCCTCCGAGTAACTCGTGCACCTCGACAGTGACTTCCCGCGGGTCTCCTACGGAGTGGGCTTCACTTCTCGCTACTCCCGTAGCCCCTATGCTCTAGACTCATCCAGCACCTGCCGCTCAGGGAGAGCCCTCGAGGCAGCGTCATCATGTTTCCTTTAACCCGGAGGTTTCCGTTAACATCGTCAGTTCAGGATCCGGGTCCGGGTCAGGAGAGGACCCAGCAGGATCAGCGGAGCACTAGATCACCAGAGTAGCCGAGGTTGTTATGATGCTTGGATGTATGAGTGTAGTCGTACCTGTCATGATGTTTCCTTTCATGTATGAGTCTATGTATAATTATGTTGGAACCGTTTCCTTTATTATTCACCTTGGTTTCTTGTCATTTCCTTTCGGGCTTTGTCGTTTGCTTTTCTTCCCCATTTATGGATGTTGCTCATCTCGATGCTTCATATTGGGAAACATAAATAGGATGACACGAGGAGGTAGCAACAGTTAGGAAGGTGACGATACCCCTGTTCATCGCTCCGCCCGACAAGTAGGGCATTCCCTCGAAACATATTAGCCACCACCACCTCCTCCATAGCAACCACCTACCACAGAGCAGATTATGAGAATGTTTGAGGAAAGACGAAACCAATTTTTGCTTGAATTACTAAGAAGTGTAGAAGCTATGGTTGGGCAGAATGGAAATCAGTATGGCAATCATTCCAAGCTGTCAGATTTTCAGAGGACTAAACCTCCCAGTTTCAGTCAAGTTGTCGATCCTCTGGAAGCCGATGATTGGTTGCGAACTATTGAGAGGAAGTTAGAAATTGCTCGCACCAAAGAAATTGACAAGGTTCCATTTGCTACTCACTATCTCGAAGGAGCTGCTACTATATGGTGGGACAACACCAAAACCATGTGGCCTGCAAACAATGAGATAACTTGGGATAAATTCAAGGACAAGTTTCGCAAATACCACATTCCCGCAGGTATCATGAAGGTCAAGCAGCGTGAATTTCTCGCTCTCACCCAAGGACACCGATACATCTCCAACGTATCTATAATTTATGAAGTATTCATGCTGTTATTTTATCATTCTTGGATGTTTTACAATCATTTTAAAGCAACTTTACATCATTTTTTGGGACTAACCTATTGACCCAGTGCCAAGTGCCAGTTGCTGTTTTTTGCTTGTTTTTTACATCGCAGGAAATCAATACCAAACGGAGTCCAAATGCAACGAAACTTCACGAAGATTTTTTATGGACCAGAAGACCAAGAGTGGGCCAAAGAAGCACCTGGGGGGTGCCCCGAGGGGGGCACAACCCACCAGGGCGCGCCTGGGGGCCCAGGCGCGCCCAGGTGGGTTGTGCCCACCTCGGTGGCCTCCCACACTCCCTCTTTACCCTATAAATTCACAAATATTCAAAAACCCATCGGGGTTAACCTAGATTAGAAGTTCCGCCGCCGCAAGGTCTCTGTATCCACGAAAACCAATCTAGACCCTGTTTCGGCACCCTACCGGAGGGGGGAATCATCTCCGGTGGCCATCTTCATCATCCCGGCGACCACCATGATGAGGAGGGAGTAGTCCACCCTCGGGGCTGAGGGTTTGTACCAGTAGCTATGTGTTTAATCTCTCTCTCTCTCTCGCGCGCGATATATATCATGGGCTTTGTTAATATAGTCGGATCATATGATGTTCTCCCCTCTATACTATTGTTGTGATGAATTGAGTCTTTACCCTTTGATGTTTTACCTTGTCGGATTGAATATTCAGAGATGAGAACACATGATGTATGTCTTGCGGTATGAATACTTGAGGTGAAAATTGGGGTATCATATTGATTCACTTGATATGTGTTATGGCATTCAACTCGCGGATTCCCGCGGTGATATTGGGGTAATCTATGCATAGGGGTTGATGCACGTTTTTATTATCTTTTCTCCGATAGAAACTTTGGGGTCCCCTTGTAGTTCTTTGTGTGGATTGAGTATTATGAATATGAGTTTGCTTTGGTGCTACTTTAGTACGAACTCTTGATTAGATCGATCGGAAAGAATAGCTTGCGTTATTCTAGTACGAACTCTAGGATAGATCGAACAGAAAGAATAGCTTTGAGGTGGTTTCGTACCCTACAAACAATTTATATCTTTTGTTCTCCGCTAATAGGAACTCAAGAGTGATTCTTTATTACACTTTGAGGGATAATCATATGATCCAACTATGTTAGCATTGTTGAGAGGTTGCACTAGCGAAAGTACGGACCCTAGGCCTTGTTTCCAAGCATTGCAATACCGTTTTTGTGCCCATTTACTATTTGTTACCTTGCTGTTTTTATTTGTTCAGATTATAAAAATATATTTCTACCATCCATATTACGCTTTTATCACCATCTCTTCGCCGAACTAGTGCACCTATACAATTTTCCATTGTATTGGGTGTGTTGGGGACACAAGAGATTTCTTGTATTTGGTTGCAGGGTCGTTTGAGAGAGACCATCTTCATCCTACACCTACCACAGATTTATAAACCTTAGGTCATCCACTTGAGGGAAAATTGCCACTGTCCTACAAAACTCTGCGCTTGGAGGCCCAACATGAGTCTACAAGAATAAAGTTGCATAGCAGACATCAAGCTCTTTTCTGGCGCCGTTGCCGGGAAGGTGAGTGCATGAAGGTTTATCTTTAGATCTTGCAATTGAATCTTTTAGTTTCTTGTTTCATCACTAGTTTGGTTCATAAAAGAAAACTACACAGAAAAATGGAATTGAGGTTGCATCATATTATTGATCATCTTTATAATATCTTTCTTGAAAATGATGGTTCGGAAAATTGTGCTCAATTGTTAGAAGAAGAAGTCAATAAAATGTTTGGCACAAAATATTTAAATGATGAGCATGATTGCAATGTTGTTAGTATGAATTCTTTGAATATCCATGGTGCTAATGATATGCAAAGCTACAAGCTTGGGGATGCTATATTTGATGAAGATGATATTTTTACTCCCCCAAGTTTTGATGAGAAAATTTATTATGATGAAAGCATGCCTCCTATTTATGATGATTATATTGATGAAAGTGGGTTTGGAAGAGTGTCAACTCTAGGTACTAATGATCCCACTATTTTGGAGGGTGTTGAATCTTATTGTAATAATTATGAAAGTGGATTTTGAGAGGTCATGACTTTATTTAGTGATGAATCCACTATTTTGGAAGAGGTTTCAATTGATTATTATGAGAACAAAGTTGCTATCTATGATGATTATGGTGATGACATGTATGCTATAAAGAATAAATGATAACCATGAAACTTGTCATCATGATTTTAATTTTCACTCTCATGATAGTTATTTTGTTGAGTTTGCTCCCACTACTATTGATGAGAAGAAATTTGCTTATGTGGGAGTAATAAAATCTCTATGCCTGTGGATCATGAAAAGAATGCTTTGTGTGATAGCTATATTGTTGAATTCATTCATGATGCTACTGAAAATTATTATGAGGGAGGAACATATGCTTGTAGGAATTGCAATAATATCAAGTTTCCTCTCTATGTGTTGAAAATCTTGAAGTTATGTTTGTTTTGCCTTCCTATGCTAGATGATTCTTGTTCCCATGAATTATTTTCTCACAAAATCCCTATGCATAGGAAGTGGGTTAGACTTAAATGTCCTAGTCATATGCTTCATGATGCTCTCTTTGTGTTTCAATTCTTTACTTTTATGTGAGCATCATTGAAATCATCATGCCTAGCTTAAAAGGCATTAAAGAAAAGCGCTTGTTGGGAGACAACCCAACACTTTTACCTACTATTTTTGTGTGTTCACATGATTATGCTACTTTAGTAATCATGTTTTACAGCTTTTGTTTCAATAAAGTGCCAAGTAAAGCCTTTGGGATAGTGTGGATGATAGTTGACTTGATTCTGTCCAAAAACCAAAACTTTTGCGCTCAGTCCAGGAATTTTGAAACTTCACTGGAACGTAATTTTGATCTGAATTTTTTACAGGGTGATAGATATACAAATTACCCAGGATTTCCTATGTTTTTAGAATTTTTGGAATAGCAGAAGTATGGTAGTTATCCAGATCATTACAGACTGTTCTGTTTTTGACAGATTCTGTTTTTAATGCATAGTTTGCTTGCTTTCTAGTTTCTATGGCTTATATTGCTCAATATAAATTGTGGAAATGATATGCTACAGTAGTCATTGTGTGAGAACAATTATGAATCTTGTCTTTGACAGTACCAAAAGTGAAATGGTTTGCTCTTTATCATACTAACCTATCTCACGAAGTTCCGTTAAGTTTCCTGTGATTGAAGTTTTCAAGTTTTGGGTGAGATGTCGATATGAGGAGAATAAAGAGTGACAAGACCCTAAGATTGGGGATTCCCAAGGCACCCCAAGGTAATATTCAAGTAAGATCCAAGCAACTAAGCTTGGGGATGCCCGGGAAGGCATCCCCTCTTTCGTCTCCAACATTATCGGTAACCTCACTTGGGGCTATGTTTTCATTCATAACATGGTATGTGTTTTGCTTTGAGCATCATTTTATTTTGTTAGGATTTTCTTGCTGTTATTTAGAATAATGTTTTGCATCTTTTATTTCAATAAAAGTGGCATTGATAGCCTTTGCCATGCTTATCTTGCAAGTATACATGTTGCTGTTTGAAAACAGAAAGTTTATCGATGTTGCAAAAATTCCTGAGGAAAGTCAGAATGTGATAAAACGTTGAAACTTTTTGCATAATAAACTCTGATAAATGTTCTGCAGTGTGGTATAATTTCATAATGTTTGGAGTTGAATAAGTACTGATGCTCTTGCATTCTTTACAGACTGTACTATTTTGGCAGATTGTTGTTATGTTTGCATTGTTTGCATATGCTTACTTGTTTAATGAATCTATTTGAGGATAGGAGTATTAAATATGCAGAGTCATTTAGTATGCAATGTTGAATAATAATTTTAGTGATTTGCTATAGTAGAGATTGATAAGGTTTTTGCATTGGTTTATACTAACTTATCTCACGAGTTCTTGTTCGGTTTTGTGCGGATGAAGCTTTTGAGATTTAGGAAAACAGTGATATGAGAAGAATTAAGGAGGCACAAAAGCTCAAGCTTGGGGATGCCAAGGCACCCCAAGATAATATTTCAAGAAGTCTCAAGCATCTAATCTTGGGGATGCCCCGGTAGGCATCCCACCTTTCTTTATCGGTTATTATCGGTTGAGCCTAAGTTTTTGCTTCCTCACATGAGTTGTGCTATTCTTAGAATGTCATTTTATTTTTCTTTTACTTGTTGTTTTAATAAAATACTTAGATCTGAAAGTTTTTAAACAAAATAGAGTCCTCAAATAGTTGCCAAGGAGGCTAAGTAAGCGGCTTTCACATCCGTCAACGAAGCTCTTTTCTTTGGAATTGCTCTTGTGCTTCACTTATATCCTATGAGTAAATTGTTGAATAAATTGAATGTCATGAAGTTGAAATCATATCATGCCTAGTGGTAGATTCACATCAGGTTTAGAAAGTGAAATCTTTTGAGGCTTGACAATCACAATATTGGTCATACAAGCAATTCACGAATAATTAGTATAAGGAAGAGAACTTTCACATGCAAATACACTATCCTAGAAATCTTTTGTGTTTGTGAGCCCCCATCAAAATATTATATGCCAAAATTGTTGACGTTGGACAAGGAAGACAACGTAATGATTTATGTTTGTTCATATTCACATAGAAGTTATATTGTCATAGATCCTTCAACATGTGGTGCTTGCCCCCCATCTTTGCTAGCCAAAAATTCTGCACCAAGTAGAGATACTACTTGTGCATCCAATAACCCTTAAACCCAAATCTTATTTTCAAGAGTCCACCTACCTAAGGATTGAGCAACATCCTTCAAGTAAGTTGTCATCGGTGCAATAAGGCAATAAAAATTGCTTCTAAAAGTGTTAGATCATTTAGTGTAAGAGAAAATTGAGTGTTGTACGAACTTGTGATTGCAAAGCAATAAAAGCGACGGACTGCATAATAAAGGTTGCTATCATAAGGGGCAATATAACATGACGTTCTCTTGCACTAAGGGGTTGAGCATACAAAAAAATAAGCGCATGGCAACCTCTGCTTCCCTCTGCGAAGGGCCTATCTTTTACTTCTCAGTATTTACTTTTATGCAAAGAGTCAAAGTTTTGCTCTCTATTCCTTTTTATTTTTCTCTTTTGGCAAGCATCATGTGGTGAGGAAAGATCTAGGCACATATGTCCAGTTGAATATGGGTAGCATGAGTTATTATTGTTGACATCATCCTGGAGGTGAATACGATGGGAGGCAAAACAATAAGCCCCTATCTTTCTATGTGTCCGGTTGAAACGTTTTGCTCATGTGTATGCGGTGAGTGTTAGCAATCATAGAAGACTATATGATGGTTGAGTATGTGGAGCTCTTATTTAACTCTGTTGAATAAGTTGAATTGCAATTGCTTGGTGACTAAGAACATAGGTTGTTGAGTTTCAAGAGAGTTTATTGTTTGAACCTTAACATGTGAATTGGTTGCCACTATAACATGAGAAGTTTTATAAGAAAAAATTGCTGTTATGATGCTAGGAAAAGTGATTGAAATTATCATGGATCAAACTTATGCATGCTAGCATTCACACTTCATAAATTATTTCTTTTATCATTACCTACTCGAGGACGAGTAGGAATTAAGCTTGGGGATGCTGATACGTCTCCAACTATCTATAATTTATTAAGTATTCATGCTGTATTTTATCATTCTTGGATGTTTTACAATCATTTTATAGCAACTTTATATCATTTTTTGGGACTAACCTATTGACCCAGTGCCAGTTGCTATTTTTTGCTTGTTTTTTACATCGCAGGAAATCAATACCAAACGGAGTCCAAATGCAACGAAACTTCACGGAGATTTTTTATGGACCAGAAGACCAACAGTGGGCCAAAGAAGCACCTGGGGGTGCCCCGAGGGAGGCACAACCCACTAGGGCGCGCCTGGGGGCCCAGGCGCGCCTAGGTGGGTTGTGCCCACCTCGGCGGCCTCCGCACCCCCTCTTTATCCTATAAATTCACAAATATTGCAAAACCCATCGGGGTTAACCTAGCTCAAAAGTTCCGCCGCCGCAAGGTCTCTGTATCCGCGAAAACCAATCTATACCCCGTTCTGGCACCCTGCCGGAGGGGGGAATCATCTCTGGTGGCCATCTTCATCATCCCGACGGCCACCATGATGACGAGGGAGTAGTCCACCCTCAGGGCTGAGGGTTTGTACCAGTAGCTATGTGTTTAATCTCTCTCTCTCTCTCTCATGATCTATATCATGGGCTTTGTTAATATAGTAGGATCATATGATGTTTCTCCCCTCTATACTATTGTTGTGATGAATTGAGTCTTTACCCTTTGAAGTTTTGTCTTGTCGGATTGAATATTCAGAGATGAGAACACATGATGTATGTCTTGCGGTATGAATACTTGAGGTGACAATTGGGGTATCATATTGATTCACTTGATATGTGTTATGGCATTCAACTCGCGGATTCCCGCGATGATATTGGGGTAATCTATGCATAGGGGTTGATGCATGTTTTTATTATCTTTTATCCGATAGAAACTTTGGGGTCCCCTTGTAGTTCTTTGTGTGGATTGCGTATTATGAATATGAGTTTGCTTTGGTGCTACTTTGGTACGGACTCTTGATTAGATCGATCGAAAAGAATAGCTTGCATTATTCTAGTATGAACTCTAGGATAGATCGAACGGAAAGAATAGCTTTGAGGTGGTTTCGTACCCTACAAACAATTTATATCTTTTGTTCTCCGCTAATAGCAACTCGGGAGTGACTCTTTATTACACTTTGAGGGATAATCATATGATCCAACTATGTTAGCATTGTTGAGAGGTTGCACTAGCGAAAGTACGGACCCTAGGCCTTGTTTCCAAGCATTGCAATACCGTTTTTGTGCCCATTTACTATTTGTTACCTTGCTGTTTTTATTTATTCAGATTATAAAAATATATTTCTACCATCCATATTACACTTTTATCACCATCTCTTTGCCGAACTAGTGCACCTATACAATTTGCCATTGTATTGGGTGTGTTGGGGACACAAGAGATTTCTTGTATTTGGTTGCAAGGTCGTTTGAGAGAGACCATATTCATCCTACACCTCCCACGGATTGATAAACCTTAGGTCATCCACTTGAGGGAAAATTGCCACTGTCCTACAAAGCTCTGCGCTTGGAGGCCCAACACGAGTCTACAAGAATAAAGTTGCGTAGTAGACATCAGACACCAGTCAGTAAGTGAATATCTGAAGAAATTCAATCACTTGGCTCATTATTCTCTCTAAGATGTGGCCACCGAAGAAAGGAAGATCGACCGATTCCTTGGGGGTCTCAATCAACACCTTCGATGCACACTTAGAATGTTTGACTTCCCCGACTTCCAGACCTTGGTAAACAAGGCCCTTATAGCAAAGAGGGAGCAAAAGCTTGTTCACGACAATAAGCCAGTTTATAATGACCATAAACGCAAGTTCGAGCCCAAGAAGGATGGACAGCCAGTTTAGAAGGCTCGTACTTGGCAGCAACCTCAATTTGAGTTCAAGCCAACGTGGCAACAGAATACCAACAAGACCAACAACCAAGTCAAGAATATTTGACCAATCCTGTCTGGGAAGACTATCAACGTAGCAACGCATGTTTCTCTTGTGGCCAGACCGTACACTATGCAAAATAGTGTCCCAAAAACGACAAGCCAAATGCACCCCTCAAGCCTCAAGTCAACCACATGGAATACTACACTGAGCAGGAACTTATCCAAGGCCAGGTGCATCATCTCTACGCTGAAGAAGCCCAAGAAAACCGCGAAGTGGTCATTGGTATGTTTCCTGTTAATAACATACCCACAACAATTTTCTTTAACTCTAGGGCTTCCCATCCCTTTATTTCACGAAGTTTTGTTGCCCAAAACAAGTGTTCTTGCTCCCTTCTTGAGAAATGCATGATGGTGCAATCCCCGGGATCCATGCTCAAAACAAATTTGGTATGCCGTGGCTTGGAGATAAATGTCCAAGGAATTATTTTCCCTGCCACCCTGGTAGCAATTGAATCCACAAGGTTGGATGTCATTTTGGGAATGGATTGGCTCACAAAGCACTAGGTCTATATTAATTGTGCAACAAGAGAAGTCACTTTAATAAACCCGACAGGACAAGCAACGAAGTTTGTAGCTCGCAGAACTATGCCTAAAAAGGAGATGATATTCACAGCCGTAGGCTCAGGCATGGAATTAATTCCACTAGTTAGTGAGTTTCCGGACGTATTCCCTGAAGAATGACCAGGAATGCCACCTGATCATGAGCTTGAGTTCTCTATTGATCTCGGTCAAGGAACGACGCCCATATGCAAGAAATATTACCGAATGCCTTCATCTGAGCTAGTTGAGCTGAAGAAACAACTTGATGAGATGCTCAAGAAAGGATACATTCGCCCAAGTTCTTCACTATGGGGATCACCTGCCATATTTGTGGATAAGAAAGATGGTAGTCTACGGATGTGTGTTGACTACCGTCAGCTCAGCGATGTCACTATCAAGAACAAGTACCTGCTCCCCAGGATTGATGATTTGTTCAATCAACTAAATGGAGCGCAAATCTTCTCCAAGATTGATTTAAGGACCGGGTACCATCAACTCAAGATCAGGAAGGAAGATATTCCAAAGACCACATTCACCACTCATTACAGTCTTTAAGAATACACGGTTATGTCGTTTGGTCAGACAAACGCCCCACCTTCTTCATGCATATGTTGAACAAAGTGTTCATGGATTTCTTGGACAAGTTCGTGGTGGTCTTCATCGAAGATATTCTCATATATTCCAAGGGAGAGGAAGAGCATAAAAAACACCTCTGAACAGTGTTGAAAAGACTTTGTGACCACCAGTTATATGCAAAATTCAGCAAGTGTGAGTTCTGGCTTAACCAAGTAGGATTCTTGGGGCATATTTTCTCTGCCGAAGGAATAGCTGTGGATCCTAGCAAAGTCAAGGATGTGCTAAAATGGCCAGCACCCACGTTAGTGACAGAAATCAGAAGTTTTCTGGGGCTTGCCGATTATTACCATCGATTCATTCAAGGCTTCTCCAAGATCGCTAAGCCAATGACGGAACTGCTCAAGAAAGATCAAAAATTCATATGGTCTGAAGACTGTGAGAAGAGCTTTAATGAATTGAAGACTCGTTTAACCTCAGCACCCGTGTTGACGCTTCCAGACATTTATCGAAGCTTTGACATGTACTGCGACGCATCTCGAAGAGGCCTAGGATGCATGCTCATGCAAGATGGCAAAGTTGTAGCTTATGCATCCAGACAACTACGACCACATGAAGGAAATTATCCTACTCATGACCTGGAGCTAGCAGCAGTGGTTCACGCATTAAAAATCTGGAGGCATTATCTCATCGGCAAGCGGTGCCAAATATACACCGACCACAAAACTCTCAAGTACATATTCACTCAACCTGATTTGAATCTCCGACAAAGAAGATGGCTTGAGTTGGTCAAGGATTATGACCTCGGAATAAACTATCACCCGAGTAAAGATAATGTGGTTGCTGATGCTCTCAGTCGCAAGCTAGCCACAGTAAATGCATTAATGACATCTTTGCCTCCCGAGATACAAGTAGAAATGGCCTAGCTCAATCTGATCATGTTTGAGGCTGACTGCACCAATATGTTGGAAGTCACTCCCACTCTTGAGGAAGAAATTCACAAAGCTCAGTCAGAAGATCCGTTGTTGCAACACCAGTTCACATGGATGAAAGATGACAAGACTCAAGACTTCCTAAGGGATGAGCAAGGTACTCTATGGTTTCGAGGACTGATACGTCTCCAACGTATCTATAATTTATGAAGTATTCATGCTATTATATTATCCATCTTGGATGTTTAATGGGCTTTACTATGCACTTTTATATTATTTTTGGGACTAACCTATTAACCCAGAGCCCAGTGCCAGTTTCTGTTTTTTCCCTTGTTTCATTGTTTCGCAGAAAAGGAATATCAAACGAAGTCCAAACGGAATGAAACCTTTGGGAGCGTGAATTTTGGAACGAACGTGATCCAGGAGACTTGGATTTGAAGTCAAGGAAGCTTCGAGGTGGCCACGAGGCAGGGAGGCGCGCCTGCCCCCCTGGGCGCGCCCCCCACCCTCGTGGGCCCCTCGTGGCTCCCCTTACCGACTTCTTTCGCCGATATATCCATATACCCTAAAAACATCGGGGAACAGAATAGATCGGGAGTTCCGCCGCCGCAAGCCTCTGTAGCCACCGAAAACCAATCAGGACCCTGTTCCGGCACCCTGCCGGAGGGGGGATCCCTCTCCGGTGGCCATCTTCATCATCCCGGCGCTCTCCATGACGAGGAGGGAGTAGTTCACCCTCGGGGCTGAGGGTATGTACCAGTAGCTATGTATTTGATCTCTCTCTCTCTCGTGTTCTTGATTCGGCACGATCTTGATGTATCCGAGCTTTGCTATTATAGTTGGATCTTATGATGTTTCTCCCCCTCTACTCTCTTGTAATGGATTGAGTTTTCCCTTTGAAGTTATCTTATCGGATTGAGTCTTTAAGGATTTGAGAACATTGATGTATGTCTTGCATGTGCTTATCTGTGGTGACAATGGGATATCACGTGATTCACTTGATGTATGTTTTGGTGATCAACTTGTGGGTTCAGTGACCTTGTGAACTTATGCGTAGGGGTTGGCACACGTTTTCGTCTTGACTCTCCGCTAGAAACTTTAGGGCACTCTCTGAAGTTCTTTGTGTTTGTTGAATAGATGAATCTAAGATTGTTTGATGCATATCGTATAATCATACCCACGGATACTTGAGGTGACATTGGAGTATCTAGGTGACATTAGGGTTTTGGTTGATTTGTGTCTTAAGGTGTTATTGTAGTATGAACTCTATGATAGATCAAATGGAAAGAATAGCTTCGTGTTATTTTACTATGGACTCTTGAGTAGATTGATTAGAAAGAATAACTTTGAGGTGGTTTCGTACCCTACAATAATCTCTTCGTTTGTTCTCCGCTATTAGTGACTTTGGAGTGAATCTTTGTTGCATGTTGAGGGATAGTTATATGATCCAATTATGTTATTATTGTTGAGAGAACTTGCACTAGTGAAAGTATGAACCCTATGCCTTGTTTCAACGCATTGCAATACCGTTTGTGCTCACTTTTATCATTAGTTACCTTGTTGTTTTTATATTTTCAGATTACAAAAACCTATATCTACCATCCATATTGCACTTGTATCACCACCTCTTCGCCGAACTAGTGCACCTATACAATTTACCATTGTATTGGGTGTGTTGGGGACACAAGAGACTCTTTGTTATTTGGTTGCAGGGTTGTTTGAGGGAGACCATCTTCATCCTACAGCTCCCACGGATTGATAAACCTTAGGTCATCCACTTGAGGGAAATTTGCTACTGTCCTACAAACCTCTGCACTTGGAGGCCCAACAACGTCTACAAGAAGAAGGTTGCATAGTAGACATCAAGGACGAATATGTGTACCCTAAGTAGAAGATCTATGGAAGAAGATATTAACAGAAGCACAAGAGTCCTCTGATACGTCTCCAACGTATCTATAATTTTTGATTGTTCCATGCTATTATATTGTCCATTTTGGATGTTTTATGCAGTAATATGCTATTTTATATGATTTTTGGGACTAACCTATTAACCTAGAGCCTAGTGCCAGTTTCTGTTTTTTCCTTGTTTTAGAGTTTCACAGAAAAGGAATACCAAATGAAGTCCAAACGGAATAAAACGTTCGCCATGATTTTTCTTGGACCAGAAGACACCTAGGAGACTTGGAGTGCAAGTCAGAGGAGCTTCGAAGCAGCCACAAGAGTGGAGGGCGTGCCTAGGGGGGTGGGGCGAGCCTCCCAACCTTGTGGGCCCCTCGAGAGTCTCCTGACCTAGATCTTCCTCTTATATATACTCTTATACCCTAAAAACATCCTAGGGAGCAACGAAACCACTTTTCCACCGCCGCAACCTTCTGTACCTGTGAGATCCCATCTTGGGGCCTTTTCCGGCGTCCAGCCGGTGGGGGATTCGATCATGGAGGGCTTCTACATCAACGCCATTGCCTCTCCGATGAAGCGTGAGTAGTTTACCACAGACCTACGGGTCCATAGCTAGTAGCTAGATGGCTTCTTCTCTCTCTTTGATTCTCAATACAAAGTTCTCCTCGATGTTCTTGGAAATCTGTTTGATGTAATACTCTTTTGCGGTGTGTTTGCCGAGATCCGATGAATTGTGGATTTATGATCAAGTTTATCTATGAATATTATTTGAATCTTCTCTGAATTCTTATATGCATGTTTTGATATCTTTGCAAGTCTCTTCGAACTATCGATTTGGTTTGGCCAACTAGATTGGTTTTTCTTGCAATGGGAGAAGTGCTTAGCTTTGGGTTCAATCTTGCGGTGTCCTTTCACAGTGACAGCAGGGCAGCAAGGCACGTATCGTATTGTTGCCATCGAGGATAAAAAGATGGGGTTTTCATCATATTGCTTGAGTTAATTCCTCTACATCATGTCATCTTGCCTAATGCGTTACTCCATTCTTTATGAACTTAATACTCTAGATGCATGCTGGATAGCAGTCGATGTGTGGAGTAATAGTAGTAGATGCAGAATCATTTCGGTCTACTTGACACGGACGTGATGCCTATATTCATGATCATTGCCTTAGATACTGTCATAACTTTGCGCTTTTCTATCAATTGCTCGACAGTAATTTGTTCACCCACCGTAATATTTTCTATCTCGAGAGAAGCCTCTAGAGAAACCTATGGCCCCGGGTCTATTTTACATCATATTAGTCTCCCGTCAACTTGCCAATTTCTGTTGCCATTCTTTTACTTCGCAATCTTTTACTTTCCGTTCCATATACCGAAAATATTACTTTACCGTTTATCATCTCTATCAGATCTCACTTTGCAAATAACCGTGAAGGGATTGAGAACCCCTTATCGCGTTGGGTGCAAGTTGGTCTTTGTTTGTGCAGGTATTCAGTGACTTGAGCGTAATCTCCTACTGGATTGATACCTTGGTTCTCAAAAGCTGAGGGAAATACTTACTCTACTTTGCTGCTTCACCCTTTCCTCTTCAAGGGAAAAACCAACGCAAGCTCAAGAGTAGCAGGAAGAATTTCTAGTGTCGTTGCCGAGGAGATCTATGTCAAGTCAAGACATACCAAGTACCCATCATAAACTTTCATCCCTCGCATTACATTATTTGCCATTCGCCTCCCGTTTTCCTCTCCCCCACTTCTAAAATGATTTTCGAAAAGATTTGCCTTTTCTTCGCCCCTCTTTCGTTCATCTTCTTCGCTTGCTTTTTGTGTGCTCGTGTGTTGGATTACTTGCTTTGTCACAATGTCTCCTCCAAAAAACGTTGAACCCCACCTTAGGAGGTTGGATGAAATTGAAAATAATAATAGAAGCTTCATGTCTTTGCAATTTGAGCATAATGATTTCTTTAGAAACGAACTCAAGGAGCAGAAAAGTTTTATGGAATACATGAAAAAAGATCTTGATGATATGTCTAAGGAATTCTATGGTTTAAGATCTCAGTTTGCACATCTTGAAAATTTAGTAGGCCAAATTTCTGACAAACAAGCCACTTTAGTAAACAAAATGGCCGCTAAACCAGAAGCTAAAAATAATAATGAAGATTTTAAAGTGATGGATGTGACTCCTATTGAATCTTTGTTTTCCAATGTAAATCTTGATAAAGATGGGACTGGATATGAGTCAACTTTAGTTAGAAGGCGTCCCAATGATTCGAAGTATTTAGATCCTGATGCAAAAATTGATAAAAGTTGGATTGGAGTGGTCAAAACTTTAGCTAGCAATGAACCCACTATTTTGGATTTCAAGGACTTTAATTATGATAATTGTTCTTTGATAGATTGTATTTCCTTGTTGCAATCCATGTTAAATTCTCCTCATGCTTATAATCAAAACAAAGCTTTTACTAAACATATCGTTGATGCTATGATACAATCTTTTGAACAAAAGCTTAATTTGGAAGTCTCTATTCCTACAAAACTTTATGATGAGTGGGAACCTACTATTAAGATCAAGATTAAAGATTATGAATGCTATGCTTTGTGTGATTTGGGTGCTAGTGTTTCCACAATTACAAAAACTTTTTGTGATGTGTTAGGTTTCCATGGATTTGATGATTGTTCCTTAAATTTGCATCTTGCGGATTCCACTATTAAGAAACTTATGGGAAGAATTAATGATGTTCTTACTGTTGCAAATAGGAATTATGTGCCTGTAGATTTGATTGTTCTTGATATAGATTGCAATCCCACATGTCCTATTATTCTTGGTAGACCTTTCCTTAGAACGATTGGTGCAATTATTGATATGAAAGAAGGAAACATTAGATTTCAATTCCATTAAGGAAGGGCATGGAACACTTTCCAAGAAAGAAAATTAGATTTCCTTATAAATCTATTATGAGAGCCACTTATGGATTGCATACCAAAGATGATTATACTTAGATCTATTCGTGTTTTTATGCCTAACTAGGGGCGTTAAACAATAGCGCTTGTTGGGAGGCAGCCCAATTTTATTGTTGTTCTTGCTTTTTAGGTCCTATTGCTTTGAATAAATCATCTAGCCTCTGGTTAGATGTGGTTTTGTCTTTTAGTTAGTGTTTGTGCCAAGTAAGACCTATGGGATAGCCTACGGTGATACTTGATTTGATCTTGCTGAAAAATAGAAACTTTTGCACTCACGAAAACAATTCTTATTTTTAGCTGGAGAGTGCTTTTTAGTTGATTCTTTTTGCAGAAGATTAATAGACAAATTTTCTAGGACGTCCTACTTTCTCAGGATTTTTAGAGTTACAGAAGTATTCGAAATTTCTAGATTGCTACAGACTGTTCTGTTTTTGAGAGATTCTGTTTTTCACGTGTTGTTTGCTTATTTTGATGAATCTATGGCTAGTATTGGGGGGTATGAACCATGTAAAAGTTGGAATACAGTAGATATTACACCAATATAAATAAAGAATGTGTTCACAACAGTACCAAAAGTGGTGATTTATTTTCTTATACTAACGGAGCTTACGAGATTTTCTATTGGAGCTTTGTGTTGTGAAGTTTTCAAGTTTTGGGTAAGGATTTGATGGACTATGGAATAAGGAGTGGCAAGAGCCTAAACTTGGGGATGCCCAAGGAACCCCAAGGTAATATTCAAGGATGTCAAAAAGCCTAAGCTTGGGGATGCCCCGGGAAGGCATCCCCTCTTTCGTCTTCGTCTATCGGTAACTTTACTTGAGGTTATATTTATTTTCACCAGATGATATGTGTTTTGCTTGGAGCGTCTTGTATGATTTGAGTATTTGCTTTTTACTTTGCCACAATCATCCTTTCTATACACACCTTTTGAGAGAGACACGCATGGATCATGATTTATTAGAATGCTCTGTGTGCTTCACTTATATCTTTTGAGCTAGGCAAAAATTTCCTCTGGTGCTTCACTTATATCTTTTTAGAGCACGGCAGTGGCTTTATTTTATAGAAATTGATGAATTCTCGTACTTCACTTATATTATTTTGAGAGTTTTTAAACAGCATGGTAATTTGCTTTGGTTATAAAATTAGTCCTAATATGATAGGCATCCAAGAGGGATATAATAAAAACTTTCATATATAGTGCATTGAATACTATGAGAAGTTTGATTCCTTATGATTGTTTTGAGATATGAAGATGGTGATATTAGAGTCATGCTAGTGAAGTAGTTATGAATTTGATAAATACTTGTGTTAAAGTTTGCGAGTCCCGTAGCATGCACGTATGGTGAACCGTTATGTAACGAAGTTGGAGCATGAGATGTTTTTTGATTGTCTTCCTTATGAGTGGCGGTCGAGGACGAGCGATGGTATTTTTCTACCAATCTATCCCCCTAGGAGCATGCGTGTAGTACTTTGTTTCAATGACTAATAGATTTTTGCAATAAGTATGTGAGTTCTTTATGACTAATGTTTAGTCCATGGATTATACGCACTCTCACCTCTCCGCCATTGCTAGCCTCTCTAGTACCGTGCAACTTTGGCCGGTACCATAAACCCACCACATATCCTTCCTCGAAACAGCCACCATACCTACCTATCATGGAATTTCCATAGCCATTCCGAGATATATTGCCATGCAACTTTCCACCGTTCCGTTTATTATGACATACATCATCATTCTCATATTGCTTTGCATGATCATGTAGTTGACATTGTATTTTTGGCAAAGCCACCGCTCTTCATATTTTTTATACATGTCACTCTTGACTCATTGCACATCCCGGTATACTGCTGGAGGCATTCACATAGAGTCATATTTTTGTTCTAGTATCGAGTTGTAATTCTTGAGTTGTAAGTAAATAGAAGTGTGCTGATTTTCATTATTAGAGCATTGTCCCATGTGAGGAAATAAAAAAAGAGAGAAAGGCCAAATAAGAAAAAGAGAAGGCCCAAAAAAAGGAGAGAAAAGAAAAAAAAAGAAAAAAAAGAGAGAAAAATAGAGAAGGGACAATGTTACTAACCTTTTCGCCACACTTGTGCTTCAAAGTAGCACCATGATCTTCATGATAGAGAGTCTCCTATGATATCATTTTCGTATACTACTGGGAATTTTTCATTATAGAACTTGGCTTGTATATTCCAACGATGGGCTTCCTCAAATGCCCTAGGTCTTCATGAGCAAGCAAGTTGGATGCACACCCGCTTAGTTTTCTTTTTTAGCTTTCATAAACTTATAGCTCTAGTGCATCCGTTGCATGGCAATCCCTACTCACTCACATTGATATCTATTAATGGGCATCTCCATAGCCCGTTGATACGCCTAGTTGATGTGAGACTATCTCCTCTTTTTTGTCTTCTCCACAACCACCGTCTATCCCACCTATAGTGCTATGTCCATGGCTCACGCTCATGTATTGCGTGAAATTTGAAAAGGTTTGAGAACGTCAAAAGTATGAAACAATTGCTTGGCTTGTCATCGGGGTTGTGCATGATTTAAATGTTTTGTGTGATGAAGATGGAGCATAGCCAGACTATATGATTTTGTAGGGATAAGCTTTCTTTGGCCATGTTATTTTGAGAAGATATAATTATTTTGTTAGTATGCTTTAAGTATTATTGTTTTTATGTCAATATTAAACTTTTGTTTTGAATCTTATCGATCTAAACATTCATGCCACAATAAAGAGAATTACATGGATGAATATGTTAGGTAGCATTCCACATCAAAAATTCTGTTTTTATCATTTACCTACTCGAGGACGAGTAGGAATTAAGCTTGAGGATGCTTGATACGTCTCCAACGTATCTATAATTTTTGATTGTTCCATGCTATTATATTATCTGTTTTGGATGTTTTATATGCATTAATATGCTATTTTATATGATTTATGGGACTAACTTATTAACCTAGAGCCCAGTGCATGTTTATGTTTTTTCCTTGTTTTAGAGTTTCGCAGAAAAGGAATACCAAATGGAGTCCAAACGGAATAAAACTTTTGCCTTGATTTTTCTTGGACCAGAAGACACCCAGGAGACTTGGAGTGCAAGTTAGAGGAGCTTCGAGGCGGCCACAAGGGTGGAGGGCACACCCAGGGGGGGTGGGGCGCGCCCCCCAACCTTGTGGGCACCTCGAGAGTCTCCTGACCTAGATCTTCCTCCTATATATACTCTTATACCCTAAAAACATCCTAGGGAGCAACGAAACCACTTTTCCACCGCCGCAACCTTTTGTACCCATGAGATCCCATCTTGGGGCCTTTTCCGGCGTCAATTCGATCACAGAGGGCTTCTACATCAACACCATTGCCTCTTCGATGAAGCATGAGTAGTTTACCACATACCTACGGGTCCAGAGCTAGTAGCTAGATGGCTTCTTCTCTCACTTTGATTCTCAATACAAAGTTCTCCTCGGCGTTCTTGGAGACCTATTCGATGTAATACTCTTTTGTGGTGTGTTTGCCAAGATCTGATGAATTGTGGATTTATGATCAAGTTTATCTATGAATATTATTTGAATCTTCTCTAAATTCTTATATGCATGATTTGATATCTTTGCAAGTCTCTTCGAACTATCGATTTGGTTTGGCCAACTAGATTGGTTTTTCCTGCAATGGAAGAAGTGCTTAGCTTTGGGTTCAATCTTGCGGTGTCCTTTCCCAGTGACAGTAGGGGCAGCAAGGCACGTATTGTATTGTTGCCATCGAGGATAAAAAGATGGGGTTTTCATCATATTGCTTGAGTTAATTCATATATCATGTCATCTTGCCTAATGCGTTACTCCGTTCTTTATGAACTTAATACTCTAGATACATGCTGGATAGCGGTCGAAGTGTGTAGTAATAGTAGTAGATGCAGAATCGTTTCAGTCTACTTGAAACGGACGTGATGCCTATATTCATGATCATTGCCTTAGATATCGTCATAACTTTGCGCTTTTCTATCAATTGCTCGGCAGTAATTTGTTCACCCACCGTAATATTTTCTATCTCGAGAGAAGCCTCTAGTGAAACCTATGGCCCCTGGTTCTATTTTACATCATATTAGTCTCCCGTCAACTTGCCAATTTCTGTCGCCGTTCTTTTACTTTGCAATATTTTACTTTTCGTTCCATATACCAAAAATACCAAAAATATTACTTTACCGTTTATCATCCCTATTAGATCTCACTTTGCAAATAACCGTGAAGGGATTGACAACCCCTTATCGCGTTGGGTGCAAGTTGGTGTTTGTTTGTGCAGGTATTCGGTGACTTGAGCGTAATCTCGTACTAGATTGATATCTTGGTTCTCAAAAGCTGAGGGAAATACTTACTCTACTTTCCTGCTTCACCCTTTCCTCTTCAAGGTAATAACCAACGCAGGCTCAAGAGGTAGCATCCTCATACTCGATCCATCCATGAGGTACCAAAATGTATGAAGACCTCAGGCAAACATTTTGGTGGGATGGGATGAAGAAGGATATTGCATATTTTTTCGTGTGTTGTGATATATGTAATAAGGTAAAGGCGGAACTCCAAAAACCCGCCTGGCTACTTCAACCTTTGCCCGTTCTGCAATGGAAATTTGACGGTGTCTGCATGGACTTCATCACCGGTCTTCCCAAAACTCCTCATCGAAACAATCCCGTATGGGTTGTGGTGGACATGCTGACCAAGGTGGCCCATTTCATTCCTATCCGGACCACATTCTGTGCGGATCAACTGGCTCAACTCTATGTGTCCAGAATTGGCAATCTGCATGGCGTGCCAAGAATTATCACATCAGACCGAGGATCCCTTTTCAGCTCGGCATTCTGGTCACAACTTCACCAAGCTTTGGGAACATCATTAAAGTTTAGCACACCTTATCACCCTCAGATAGATGGCAGACGGAGCGAGTAAATAAAATACTCAAAGACATGCGTAGGGCATGTGCTCTTGCTCAAGGACCCAAATGGGAGGATAACTTACCCTACGCTGAGTTTTCCTACAACAACAGCTATCAAACCAACCTCAAGATGTCACCATATGAAGCCTTGTATGGGCGCAAGTGCCTACCCCATTAAATTGGTCCCAGACTGGAGACAGTCGTATTTTCAGGACTGACTTGATGATGGAAGCCGAGAAGCAAGTCAGGGAAATCCGAGACAAATTGCAATTGGCCAAGTCCCGACAAAAGAGTTATTATGATTCTAAGCACCGGCAGATTAGTTTTGAACCTGGCAAATATGTCTACCTCCGAGTCACACCCATGAAAGGAGTCAAGAGATTTCAGACTCGGGGAAAGCTTGCACCAAGATATATTAGCCCATTTCCAGTTATGACCAAGGTTGACACAGTGGCATACTAATACGTCCATTTTGCATCATGTTTTCTTACTGTTATTTATAATGTTTTTATCCACAATAATGCTTTTTGGAGTAATTCTAATGCCTTTTCTCTCATAATTTGCAAGGTACACACAAAGAGGGAGAATTCCGGCAGCTGGAAATCTGGACCTGGAAAAGCTACATCAGGCCACCTATTCTGCACAACTCCAAACAAGCTAAAACTTCACGAGGAATTTTTATGGAATATTTAAGAACTATTGGAGCAAATAACTACCAGAGGGGGCCCAGTAGGTGGGCACAACCCACCTGGGCGCGCCAGGGAGCCCAGGCGCGCCCTGGTGGGTTGTGCTCACCCAGGCCCACCTCCGGTGCCCATCTTCTGGTATATAGGTCATTTTGACCTAGAAAAAAAATAAGGAGAGGACTTTCAGGACGGAGGGCCGCCGTCTCGAGGCGGAACTTGGGCAGGAGCACTTTTGCCCTCCGGCGAAGCGATTCCACCGGGGGAACTTCCCTCCCAGAGGGGGAAATCATCGTCATCATCATCACCAACAACTCTTCCAGCTTGGGGAAGGCAATCTCCATCAACATCTTCAACATCACCATCTCATCTCAAACCCTAGTTCATCTCTTGTGTTCAATCTTGTTACCGGAACTATAGATTGGTGCTTGTGGGTGACTAGTAGTGTTGATTACATCTTGTAGTTGATTACTATATGGTTTATTTGCTGGAAGATTATATGTTCAGATCCATTATGCTATTTAATACTCCTCTGATCATGAGCATGTTTATCATTTGTGAGTAGTTACTTCCGTTCTTGAGGTCACGGGAGAAATCATGTTGCAAGTAATCATGTGAATTTGATATGTGTTTGATATTTTGATAGTATGTATGTTGTTATTCCCTTAGTGGTGTCATGTGAACGTCGACTACATGACACTTCACCATATTTGGGCCTAAGGGAATGCATTGTGGAGTAGCAATTAGATGATAGGTTGCGAGAGTGACAGAAGCTTAAACCCCAGTTTATGCGCCATTTCGTAAGGGACCGATTGGATCCAAAATTTTAATGCTATGGTTAGAATTTATTCTTAATACTTTTCTCGTAGTTGCGGATGCTTGCGGGAGGGTTAATCATAAGTAGGAGGTTTGTTCAAGTAAGAACAACACCTAAGCACCGGTTGTAACATCCCAAATTTTCAATTTGGAATGTTATACATAGGTCATCATATGCATATCATATTTTATTTGCAGCTCGTTTGCGATCCTAGAAATCCTAAGCAACTCAAGGACCCACGGAGAGAGTTGGGGATTTCATTATTTTCATATTTGAATTTTGCTCAAATTTGAAAAGAGGATCATTTTGGTTTTAATATTTTTCTCTCCGAAATATTTCCAATATTAAAAATAAAAGAGAGGAGAAAATTTGACTTCTCCAAAATAAAAGAAATATTGGAGGAAAAATGTTAAAAATCAAATAAATATTTTGTTTGGATTTTATTCAAGATTTTATTTGAATTAGAAAAATATGCATTTTTCAAAATTGCATTTTTAGGCCAGAAAAATGTTCACTTTGTTCTAAATATTTTATTTAGACGGCGAAAATTGTTTTTGGCATTTTTAGAATTTTTTTATTTTTATTTAGGATTTTTCTTCGGCGGAATTATTAAAAAAAAAACGTTTCGTCCGACTAGGCCAACGGCCCAGCCGCGCGGGCCGAAGCCCAGCGCCGCCAACAGCCTCCGTCGACGTGGTCGGCACGGACTCCGAGGAGTCCGGCGCGCCGCCGCCGCCCGACTTCGGCCCCAAGTCGGAGCCCCCCGAGGCTATTTAAGCCGGCCCCGCCGCCTCTCACCACCACCACCGCCGCCGCCCGCCGCAGCAGCAGCCGCCGCCACCGCCTGCCGCGTCGCCGCCGCCCCGCGCCAACGCCGCCGCCTCGCCGGAATCCCGCCGCCGCCGTTGATGTCGCCACCGCCGTTTAATCGGTATAAACCAATCCCGGTTCGCCGATTTTTCGTTCATTTTTTTAGTAGATCGGTTTCTCGGTTTTCTCGGTTTAGAGCTATTCCACAAACGTTCGTTCGTTTATTTCTTTTAACGAACGAATTCATTCGTTTGTCTTTGTTAGCGGACGTTTGTCCGATAGATTTTACTTTTTCTGTTTTATTTTTCGCCAGGGACCTATCCATGAATATATTTATCGTAGATTAGCCCCTGATCTTCAAACCCTCGCAACTTTTCAACCGTTCGTCCAAATCCAGTGAAACCAATGCCAAAATCTTCGTCTTGAATCCCTTTTTCCAGTTAATCAACTTGAACATGATTTTGACAAATTAAAATTTAGTTTCAAGCAGATTTGTTTTCGAATTTCTCTTGACCGTAGTTTCAGTTTCATAGCTCCGATTTGATTGATTCTTTTTGCAAATCGAAGATCTTCAGTTGAACTTTCAGTTTGGACTTTCTTATATGAGTTTTACCCTTTCATCTATGCTTGAGTGCTTATGTATGCTATTGTTTGTTTGTGATAGAATTCCCGGAGTGCGAAGCGTGCTACTGTGAGTCTCTAGGGTTTGCAGATCATCAGCAAGGCAAGTAACAGTTTGATCATACTTCTTTATTACCCAGTTTTTATGCATTAGTTACAACCCTCAAACATTGCATGAGTAGGATCTCTTAACATGTGGGTTTGGAAGTATATGATGAGGTAGAACATATTGCCCTGTTATTATCAAACCCTGGGAGTTACTTCTACGTTATGCTTATACTGCTATGCTATGCTCGTAGACGTGGATTGGGTTTGAGTGTATCCAAGACAGATGTGAGATTGTTAATTAATGGTTAACTTAAGGTGGCTAATTAAATACACATCTAGGTGGATTGGTTGCGAGCACCTGGAGAATCCAATGTTGTCCTAGGATATCACGGAGTACTCGTGTGATCATCCTACGGTTCGCCACCCAGGCTCGAAGGGATCATAAGATTATTCATGCTAGAAACTTCCGTGTGCAGCCACAAGCCATTATTGGCTCTGGCATAGTTGAGTATGTTGTGTGACCTCTTTTAGTGGTAGGCTAGCACATGTAGGGGAAAGTAGGTGTAACTGTCTACCCAGAGTAAAGAGTAAATGCTTCTGAAAGAATATGTCTCGGTCATCCGTTTCTCAAACATCATGTAGTGCGAGAAATCCAACGGAGGAGATCGAGTCTTGTGGGGAAAGTGCGCAAACCTCTGCAGACCGTACAAACTAATCATGGTTAGCCGTGCCCCCGGTTGTAGACATCTTGAGTATCTGGTTCTTGAATTATGATGTTGATCTCATCACTCTAAATTAATTTATTGGGTTATTAATACTGCTTAATCGGGATTGAGTTGGAGGAACATTCTCAATGTTTATGAACTACCATGATAGTTAAACGAAATATATTCCTTTGTTCTTGGGAAAATTGGCTTTTTCGCAAAACATTATAACCGTAGAGCCTCCACCAGCCATATATGCATGTAGTGTTAGCATTTACCTGTTCATTGCTCTACAGTGTTATTTTGCCAGCATATTCCATGTGCTGACCCGTTTCGGGCTGCAACGTATTGTGTTGCAGACTTTTCAGACGAAGAGTAAGGTGCGCTAGGTCATTGTCGTGCACTCAGCTATGCCGTTGGAGTTGATGGACTCACTTTATCTTCCAAGCCTTCCGCTGTTATCGTATTTAGATGGCCTTAAGCCATATTATTGTAATAAGTTCTCTTTTGAGACATTCGATGTAATAAGTGTGTGATTGCACTCTATTATAAATCCTTCAAGTACTGTGTGTGTCAGCATTATCGATCCAGGGATGACACTTAAGCACAGAGATTTGACGGTTTTGTCGGCGTTCTGGGAACGGGGGTCCCCATACTTGCCTGCCTGCGGCCCATGGTGTGGCTGAGCTAGCAGGCCCGTACGGCCCATCTTCATCGACAAGGCATTCAAGACCCTCACGAGGGGCCAAGCCTCGCGAGTCGGATGACACAAGACCTCCTCAGGAGTGGCCTCGCCAGGCTGGCTCGCGAGGGGCGGAGAGATCAAGGCAAGGCAAACCTCATGAGGTCCTCGTGACGTGAGCCATGACGGCCGAGACCAGGCGGGTGCCAGACGGGCGCCAGCGCGCGCAGTGTCTTGTTGTCCTCTTTGGTGCTAAGGAGGCAAGCGCAGGCGCAGAGTACCAAGGCATCAAGCAAAGGTTTCCATATCGGTGCAACAAGACCAAGACCAGCGGGGCGGCAAGACGGAGGTCACCATGGAGCCCAAGACGGCGTCACCACCAGAGCCTTTTGCAGGCGAAGACCGCTTTGTCAGGATAAGCTGTCCTAGCTGTCCCCTTTCAAATTGGCCATTGTTGGCTCCCTTCCCGCTCAATATTTGGGGAGAGGACCAGGGCCTATATAAGTAGAACTAGCCACCACAGTAGGGGGCAACGAGTCAGGAACTCATTTAGAGGCATCTCACCCACACAAGTTCGTCAAGCACAGGAACACCTCAACCTCAGGAGGCTGTTCTTCCCCTTGTACTGTTCATCATCAGCGCAAGAGGCAATCCACCACCACCACACTGGAGTAGGGTATTACACCACAACGGTGGCCCGAACCAGTATAAACCTTGTGTCTTTGTCTTGTGAGTTCTTCGAGTTCGTCCGCGAGATCTTAGAGAGCTAGGGCGTGGATCGGTAGGGACGAGATCTTCGCGCGCACCCCAGTGTTCGAACCTTGAGGGTTTTTCCGGAACCCGTGATCCGACATTTGGCGCGCCAGGTAGGGGTGCACCGGAGCCTCTTCCCCGCCAATCGACCCGCCGACGCTCCGCGACCCCGATGTCCGGCGACCTAAGGGCCAACTCCGACCGCTGGGCAGCCTGGCCAGCCCGGGCGGAGCCACCTGCCCATGAAGACCTCAACCCCGCGCTCCAGGCGGCACGAGCGCCGCCTAACGCTGCGGGGCGCGGGCGGCGCGGCCAGGCGTCATCCACCCTCACTCCATGACAAGCGCGAGCCGCTGCAAGGGCCGCAAGCCACGCCGCAGCAACGGCGCCACACACCCTGCTGGAGCAGGCGAACATGCGGGCCGCGCTCACGGTGGCGCGGGCGTTGCTGTCATGCCGGCTGATGGAGATCGCCCGCGACGCACTGCTGGAACGTGTCGCTGAGCTGCTGGATGCGGCGGCGTCAGGAGCGCCGCCTTTCTGCTATCTGCTCCCTTCCCGGGCCGCTACTAGACCTCACAACGGGCCTCGCCGCAACCACGCGCCCTCGGGTGCGCCTGGGGGCTTCATCGACACCAGGATGGCCGGCGGCGCCGGGGGCCCCGTTGCCCCCATGCCGCCTCTGATGAGCATGGGCACGAGCGTTGCCCCCCATGGCCCCAGCAAGGCGTCGCGCTATCATCCTCAGGACGTCGCGCTGGGCCGGGCGACGTGGAGTGTGGGACACTACGGCGAGGTGTTTGGGGTGACAGCCCCGGAAGCCTATGTGCCCCGCATGATGGACCAGAAGTACACGCCGGAGGACGACCCTGGCTCGTTTCTCGGGCCAGGATGGGAGGAGGAGGCATTAGGAGCTGAATCCTTCCAGGAGCCGCCGGAGAGCCCCGCCAACCGCATCGTCGACAACAGATACAGGGTACCACTAATCCCTCGGGAGCAAGCTTACACTAACCATGGGTCGCAGGAGAATCAGGTCACCACAGCGGCTGGCGGCCCCAGCAAGGCGACCTCCCTCCCACCAGGAGGATCACGCTGGGGGCAGCAGGAGAGAAGCCGGGAGCCAGATCCCTGGCCGCGTCGCATGGAGCAAGGTCCCCCCCGGAGGGAGGCCCTCTGCTGGGGAGGTGCTGAAAAGCCTACCCCCGGCGGAGGATCCGTGGTCGCCGAGGGCGCCGCTGGCGTCCCCTTTCCCCCCTTTGTGTCGTCCTGGTCGCCGGTCGGCTCAAAGGTGGTCGAGGGCGGCGCAAGGCGGGCCCCTCGCCTGGCGATATGAAGCAAGGCCGGTACCTGTGAAAAGGCCCAGTGCCTGTGAAGATCGCCGCCCGTGACACTCTCACGTAATAATGAGTAGGGCTGTACACGCCCCGGAGTCTCCGGAGAGCCGCCCTCGGGCCTCGGGGGCTCCCTCCCACGCCTAGTGGCAGCACTTAGCTCCGCGCTGGTGAGAAGACTTGAAGACAAGAAGACTAGACTAGGTGCTGGGTGTGGCCATTTGCTTTGAATCTCTTTTCTGTAACCTTGCCTTCTGGATTTGGATTTAAGTTGAAGTTGAGTTTTCATCGATGCGCACGGGGGGTGCCTTTTCTCGTTCAAGCGATTTCTTGCAATCCAGTTTTTGCTTTGTTCTGAAGCTCGTGCTCGCTGCCTCCCAGTCGCAGGCCCCTCGCGAGCGGGCCAGGGCGCGGCACACACACCGAATGCACTGGTTGGCGCTAGATCCTTGCTAGGCCTGCTCGGGCGGATCTGCAGGCCTTTCGGGAGCTCCGCGGCAACTCTCAATCTTGCAATTCGATTCGGGGCCCGCCCCAGCCAAGGTAAGCCGCATCAGCAAAACTTGCCCCCAGGCTCATGGATCCATGAAGGCGTACACTTGGCTTGGCATAACAGAGTAAAATTGCGATTTGTTTACATGAGGGGCTCCCCCTCTCAAAATGCTCTCACAATCTTTAAGGGCCATGCCCAAGTTTTTACATACAGGATAAAACAGCAGGAGAACATGAGATCAGCCAGATATGTCGCTCGCCGCATCGCCTTCGGACGCGTCACTCGCGTTGTCGTCGTCTTCGCCGGCATCGTCGCCGCCTTCAGCGACACCTCCCTCGCCGTAGTTGACCACGCCACCTTCGTCTGCCGCGACTACCACCGCTTCGTCTTCGGAAGTGAAGGCCTTGACCAGCGCGTCCACGTTGTCCTCCACCCACCGCGCCAGGTCACCATGAATGGCCTGCAGTACAGGGGCAATGGCGGCGTCGAAGTTGAAGTCGGGGAAGGAGTTCCGAAGGTGGCTGAAGACACGGGAGAACGCGCGCCCGAGCAGGCCCCTGCTTCTCTCTTCCACAAGCTGGCGAGCCCTATTAGACCGGGCTTCCAGGTGCGTCACCACATTGGTGAAGAAGTTCAGGTGACTGGCGTAGTCATTCGAGTGGGGGTGTGGTGCATTCTCGTCATAGATGTAGCCTAGGGCGGTATTAGCCCTGTTCTGGAGGTCCTGAAGCATGGGGGCGCGCTCGCACTCCAGCGTCCGCCGTTGAAGAACTTCCTCCCTATTTTGCCGCGCGACGGCCTCGGCATCATCAACCCGTTTCTGAAGAGAAAGCAGCTCGGCGCGGGCGGAGGCCAAGTCCGCCTGCGCCGTGACCAGGGTGGCAGCCGTGGCCTCCTCACGCTTCTCCGCCTCATCTAACCTGGGCCTAAGAGCGGCGGTCCTGCCCGCTACCTCAGTTCCCGCAAGCATCAGCCTCAGGTCATGCCAACCTTCAAGATCCGCGCAAACCTCGGCCACCCGGCGGTCGACTTACTCCTAGACCTTGGCCCCGCGAGCCCCGACGGCATCTTCTGGTTGGGCAACTTGACACTCCCTCGTCTCCAGTTGCTCAAACTCGAGGCTACGCTCCACGGCTTCTAGAGCCAACGCCTCCTCGCGCTTCTGAACCTCCTCTTCCTCGGCAGGCATCCCCCTCAGTGATGCAAGGGCGGCTCTGCATGCCTCCACTTGCCGCTCGAGGGACACACTCCAGGTTTGGAGCTCCCACGCACGCTTCTCCGCAGCCTCGCGACGGCGATCAGCCTCGCGAGCCTCCTCCAAGGCTCGGGAGCAAGCCTCACGGGAAACCTTGAGGGACGCCTCGGCCTTCGCATTGTCAAGATCACGCTGGTAGCAGCCAAGGTTGATGGCCACCCTCAGCTTACGCCGTTCCTCCACCAGCCGAAGACCCTTAGCCTCAAGGCGCGAGTTGACACTCGCGAGTTCTTCACCAAGTCGACTCATCACGCCCATCGCCTCCTAGAAGAGCTCATGACGAACGATGCTCCGCCCGCGCTCGAACTCCAACGCACGGCCCACCTCGTCCTCCGCCACGGGGGCTGCAGGCGGGACGTGAAGCGGCACACCCCCTCTCAGCAGGGGGTTGGGGGCTGGTGCCGCTCCAGGTGCCAGCCCGACCTCGAGAGGGCCCCCGTCCAGTCGGGGACCGCTGCTTAAGGAGGAGCTAAAGACCGAAGCCAACCAGCTGTTGTCCAAGACTAGAGGAGGGGTCCGGGGAACGCCCGCCAAGTTCCAAGCCAGGCCGTGGAGGAAGGTCGGCGGAGCCGCAGATTCAAAGCGCCATGAAGGCGAGCGCACCCCCTCGACCGGCCCGGCTCCTGGCGCGGCATGCAGGCTCGGGATGCTCAAGGCCGACGAGGGTGCCGAAGAAGACGGGGGTTGCTTCTCGGGGGCCTCAATGGCCCTGGCAGAAGGGGTCCTGAAGAGCCAGTGTCAGGGAGGAAAGCAGCAATCAAGAAATCACGAGGTGCAGTACTTACTCGTCGACGGCGATGTACTTTCGTCGCTTCAACGACCCGAAGATACCGCTACTGCTCGGAGATCCTTTCCTATTGCGGAGCTCCTCGAAGTCCACGCAAAGCCGACCGAAGCGCTGAACGTGGCAGCCAGTACGGGGTGCAGCCGGAGAAGTGCTCGAGAGAACAACTTCAGGGGTGCCTGGTTGCGGAGAACGGTCGGGCGCCGTCTCACCGCGACTTCCCGAGGCCTCCGGAGTTTCGGCCTCGGAAGCCGCGTGCTGCATCGTCTCAGCGACCGATGTCCCAGAATCACGGGATCCTAAGGACGACGCCCCAGGAGCCCCAGGCGGCGTCCGCACATCAGCACTCGTGCCACCAGCCTCTGGCGGCGCTCGTCCCCCTGCACCCACATGCAGGACGAGCTCGGCGCCGGCGACGAAGAGGGGAACCACGCTGACAGGGTTCTCGCGGGACCCCACAAGGCCGTCTGGACGCAGCCCCCACTCGTCAAAGGGAGGCATGCTCCCTGCAAATTCAGCCTTGTTCTTGCAGCGGTGCAGCAGACAGTTCTTCCCAGGCAAGTCATCCGGCGAAGGGACACCTATCAGGACCTCGAGCACCGTTTGCCGCGTCCCAAGGGGGAGGCCGGACTCCTGAAACCTCATATGGTCCTGACTGCTGAGCAAGGTCCACATCGGGCGAGAATGGCGCTGAAGCGGAGCGACCCGACGCTTGATGAACTCCTTCACCACCATCGGTATGGTCACGCCATGGTCCTTCAGCCTCCTCAGCCTAAGCCAGACGGGGACAAGACGGGGGCTCGCGAGCCTCTCGTGGCCCCAGCCGGAGTGGGAAATGGCAGGCGCTGACGGGGCGTGGAGCAGAGGGCTGAGCACACCGGCGTCGACAAATACCCACCATGTCCGAAACTCACTCGTGGATGGAGGAAGCTCGAAGTCGATCCCTGCGCCCGCCATCGCGGGCACGGCCTGGAAGCTCACGCACCCCGAGCTTTTCCGGGGATCAATCAGATGCAGTGAGAAGAAATGGCGGAGAAGGGCCACAGAAGGAGCGATGCCCACCATGGCTTCACACACAAAGGCGAAGACGGCGAGGAGAATCACGGATTGGGGGTCGAGATGCAGCATATGGATCTGGTAATGTTCAAGCACCGCGTCGAAGAAGGCGGAGAAAGGGGGAATCAGGATTGCCCAAAGGGCATCGATGAAGATTGGGACCTCGGTGGCCGCCCGAGCAATGCGAGCGCGAGACGAAGGCCAAGCCACTGTCTTCCCCCACTCGTTGAAACTGGTGGCGAGCATGGGACGCACCTTCTCCATGGCCTCGTCGTTGAGCAAAAAGGATCGGCCAACTACAGGCACGGCGGCTGGAGGCGCACTTGGCGAAGACAGAGGCTTCTTCCCCTTGTCTGCTTGTTTCGGCGCCATGGCGATGAAGCAGGCGGAGTGCAGGTCAGATTGGAGAGGAGGAGCAGAGTCTCGAGGAAGCAGAGGGACTGGGGAAGCAAGGCGTGGGCGATGGGAGAATAACTGTGTAGGTTCCGGGGGCCGCATAGCCAGGCGGATTCCAAGGCAGCGTGGGGAAGCAGAGACGCCCACGTCCAATCAACCGCCACGCGTCAACGGAGGACGCAGGCTTTTGGGGCCCGCGGCGCTCCGCGCTTGACCTTTGGCTTCGCCTCGAAGCCAAGCCCGAGCGCGCCTTGGGCCCGGGGACAACTGTCGGCGTTCTGGGAACGGGGGTCCCGAGACTTGCCTGCCTGCGGCCCACGGCGTGGCTGAGCTAGCAGGCCCGTATGACCCATCTTCATCGACAAGGCATTCAAGACCCTCGCGAGGGTCCAAGCCTCACGAGGCGGATGACACAAGACCTCCTCAGGAGCGGCCTCGCCAGGCAGGCTCGCGAGGGGCAGAGAGATCAAGGCAAGCCAAACCTCGCGAGGTCCTCGTGACGTGAGCCATGACGGCCGAGACCAGGCGGGCGCCAGCGCGCGCAGTGTCCTGTTTTCCTCTTTGGTGCTAAGGAGGCAAGCACAGGCGCAGAGTACCGAGGCATCAAGCAAAGGTTTCCATATCGGTGCAATGAGACCAAGACCAGCGGGACGGCAAGACGGAGGTCACCAAAGAGCCCAAGACGGCGTCACCACCAGAGTCTTTGGAGGCGAAGACCGCTTTTGTCAGGATAAGCTGTACTAGCTACCCCCTTTCAAATTGGCCGTTGTTGGCTCCCTTCCCGCTCAATATTTGGGGAGAGGACCATGGCCTATATAAGTAGAACTAGCCACCACAGTAGGGGGCAACGAGTCAAGAACTCATTCAGAGGCATCTCACCCACACAAGTTCGTCAAGCACAAGAACACCTCAACCTCAAGAGGTTGTTCTTCCCCTTGTACTGTTCATCACGAGCCCAAGAGGCAATCCACAACCACCACACTGGAGTAGGGTATTACACCACAACGATGGCCCGAACCAGTATAAATCTTGTGTCTTTGTCTTGTGAGTTCGTCGAGTTCGTCCGTGAGATCTTAGAGAGCTAGGGCGTGGATCAGTAGGGAGGAGATCTTCGCGCGCACCCCAGTGTTCGAACCTTGAGGGTTTTTCCGGAACCCGTGATCCGACACGTTTGTGGCCGGATCGCTACAAGAAGGTATCAGAGCACACACTGATTGTAGGACACGACCACTAAGAAAAGCCATAGGTCACTCTTCTCTACTCATTTCTGACTCCTCTCCATGTTCCACTCTATAGATGGCAGACTCAAGGAACAAGTTTGCTCAACCGGATGAAGACACACCTTTTGGGAGACATTTGAAGGAAGGCACTAGGTACCTGAACATCGGAATAACAAGCTTCACCTGGACGTACACCTCCACTTTACCAGAAGAGGAGCGTTGGATGATTCGAGTTCAAGTTCCAGGAAGGACATTCACGCCAGTTACTGAGCCCATAGAGTTTTCCTTTGATGCACCAACCTAGAGTCTAGGAAAGAGCATGGCAGCTCACATCGCCATGGGACGCATCGGCGAAGTTTATCACAAGGATCTTAAGGACACTATCTACCAGATATGTGGGCGCCGAGATGAGCAATGGGAGATGATCAGCACTAGGAGGGACATGTCCATTGCAGCTTTCATCCAGGAGTTAAACCAGCACATTCGCCGCCAGGAGAACCAAATGTGCGCAAGCATGATAGATCTAAAGAAGGTGATGACTAGGACATGGAGCTTGAAGAGGAACTCAAGTCTACACGTGATGGATATGAGGAGGAAATCGTAGTGCTAGTAGAAAAGAATGACGACCTAACAAGGAAGCTAGGAGTATTCATGGGAGACCCCGCGCCAGGAGGAGATGATGACCATCCCGAGGACTACATCATCATCGACAACACTGACTCTGAACCCGACAGTAGTGATGATGATTACGAAGACGAAGCTGGAGCGGATATCATGGAGTCTTCCACCGATCAAAATTTCTAGATGACCACCATATTATTAGTAGTATTACCCCCATGTATATAGTAGTAGTCCGAGTATCTTGTAGCAGTAGTTAGATCGATTGTATGCCCTTGTTTGAATTGAGTGATATGATATGATTGTGTGTTTGTCTCATGTGCATATGGGTAGTGTTTCTCACTAGACCTCACTCTAATATAATCTCTCCCCTCTAAACCCATCAGATGCCTCCGAGACGTGACCCCGGATTTGTCTTCCCACCGGAGCTCACTCAGTTGATCCAAAAACAGAATGCCTTGATGCAGCTACTAGTCCAGAACCAAGGTAACAACAACAACAACTCACCGCCACCACCTCCAGTTGACAACTTAGCCCGTTTTCTAAGGTTGAATCCGCCGGTGTTTTCCAGTAGCACCGAGCCGATTGTTGCTGATGACTGGCTACGTAGGATTGGAAGGGAGTTGACCACCGCAGGTTGCACAGATGCTGAGAAGGTGTGTTTTGCCGCACATCAATTGGATGGACCCGCAACCTCTTGGTGGGATAATTACACAACCACTTTCCCTATAGCCAATGTCACCTGGGATCAGTTTCAGCAAGCGTTCCGCATTGCACATGTCTCAACTGGAGCTATGACCATGAAGAAGCGTGAGTTTCACAACTTACGCCGGGGAAATCATACTGTGGGGCAGTACGTGGATGAGTTCAGTAAGTTAGCTCGCTATGCCCCGGATGATGTGGCCACAGATGCCGTGAAGCAGGAGAAGTTTATGGAAGGGCTGAATGATGAGTTGAGTATGCAGTTGATGGTAGCAACCTTTGCTAACTACCAGGAGTTGGTAGATAGGGCACTTATGATTGAAGGGAAGCAGCAGCAGATTGAGAGCCACAAAAGGAAGTATGGACAAGGGAAGTACAATTCAGGAGCTCAGCAGAGACCTTGTTTTACCCCGAACTCGGGAGGACACACTCACCACAACCATGGAGGCCACACTCACAATGGAGGAAGTTCGCATAATCATAGTGGCCCCAAGAATGGGAATGGAAATGGAGGAAGCAGCAGCCAGAACCGTTCCAACCCAGCAACGCCCGCCAAGAAGGATCTAAGTCACATTACTTGTTTCAAGTGCGGGAAGACTGGACACTACGCCACCGAGTGTTCTGAAGCAAAGAATGGAAATGGCAATGGAAGCTCTGGGAAGAAGCCCAACCCTTTCAAAAGGGGACAGGTGAACCACATTAACATGGAGGAGGTTGAAGAGCAACCAGATGCATTTATAGGTAAGTTTTTGGTTAAGTAATTTACTGCAATCGTTCTTTTTGATACCGGTGCATCGCATTCATACATTTCAAGGGGATTTGTGGATAAGTATAAGTTGCCCACCAAAGTTCTTAGGACACCTATGTTAGTAAGCTCGCCAGCAGCGGAGTATATGGCAAGCCAAGGATGTTTTCAGATGCCATTAACCATAGGTAGGCATGTTTTCCCCTCAAACCTAATAATGCTGGAGTCACAAGGATTGGATGTGATACTAGGCATGGATTGACTATCGATGTATGGGGGAAACATCGATTGCGCCAGTATGTCAATTATGCTTACCACCCCGGAGGGAAAAAGGATTAAGTATGTATCTAGGCATGCACCAAGGAGAACCCAAGTAAATTCCCTCTCAGGAGTTGTTCAGGAGGAAGTGCCTTCACTATCCAGATGTATTTCCAGAGGAACTACCAGGCATGCCGCCGGATCGAGACATTGAGTTTTTGATAGAGTTGTTGCCAGGCACCGGACCGATATCGAAGAGACCATACCGGATGCCCGCAAATGATCTGGAGGAGATAAAGAAGCAGATTAAGGAGTTATTGGAGAAAGGTTACATTCGACGAAGTTCGTCACCATGGGGAGCCCCAGTGCTCTTGGTTGAGAAGAAGGATGGATCTTTGAGAATGGTTGTTGATTATCGTGCATTAAATGAAGTGACGATCAAGAACAAGTACCCATTACCGATGATCAATGATTTGTTTGACCAACTGCAAGGAGCTAAAGTATTCTCCAAGATCAACCTGCGATCAGGATGTCACCAGCTGAAGATCCGAGAACAGGATATACCTAAGACAACTTTTACTACAAGGTATGGGCTATACGAGTACATGGTTATGTCATTTGGGTTGACAAATGCCCCTGCCTATTTCATGAGTATGATGAACAAGGTGTTCATGGAGTTCTTGGACAAGTTTGTCGTGGTGTTCATTGATGATATTTTGGTATATTCGAAGAATGAAGAGGAGCACAAAGAGCATTTGCGATTAGTTCTCGAGAAGCTCAGGGAACGTCAGCTTTATGCCAAATTCAGCAAATGTGAGTTTTGGTTGAAGAAAGTTGGATTCCTTGGACATGTTATATTAGGAGAAGGTATAGCAGTAGACCCCACCAAGGTCCAGTCAGTCACTGATTGGCTAGCACCCACCTCAGTAGGAGAGATCCGCAGTTTTCTTGGACTCGCGGGATATTACCGGAGATTCATTGAGAATTTCTCCAAGATTACGAAGCCCATGACAGAGTTGTTGAAGAAGGACACTAAGTTTAAATGGACAGAGGAATGTGAGGCAAGTTTCCAGGAGTTGAAGAAACGTTTGGTTACAGCCCCAGTGCTGATTCTGCCGGATATACGCAAGGATTTCCAAGTGTATTGCGATGCTTCTCGCTTAGGACTTGGAGGTGTACTTATGCAGGACGGAAGAGTTGTTTCATATGCCTCACGACAGCTTCGACCGCATGAGTTGAACTATGCCACACATGATTTGGAGTTAGCAGCTGTAGTGCATGCACTCAAGACCTGGAGACATTTTCTTATTGGACACCATTGTGATGTGTACACGGATCACAAGAGTTTGAAGTACATTTTCACGCAGAAGGAGCTGAATCTCAGGCAGAGAAGATGGTTGGAGCTTATAAAGGACTATGATATGAAGCTACACTATCATCCAAGCAAGGCCAATGTCGTTGCAGACGCTTTGAGCCGGAAGAGTTATGTCAATACCCTCATAAGCGGAGGATTACCAAAGGAGTTAGCCGAAGATCTCAGGGAGCTTTGCTTGGAGATAGTCCCTAGAGGTTTTATCGCAGCAATGGAGGTACAGTCAACATTATTGGGAAAGATTCGAGAAGCTCAGAAGGATGTTAAGGAGATTGCTGAGATAAAGGAGAAGATGAGCAAAGGAAAAGCCAAAGGTTTTCGTGAGGATGAGCACGACACTTTATGGTTTGAGGACCGTGTATATGTACCCAATAATGCAGAGATCAGGAAGTTAATACTTCAGGAGGCCCATGACTCACCATACTCGATACACCCTAGAAACACCAAGATGTATTTGGATTTAAAGGAGCATTTCTAGTGGACTGGTACGAAGAAGGATATTGCCGAGTATGTAGCCGTATGTGATGTATGTCAGAGAGTGAAGGCAGAACATCAAAAGCCAGCAGGATTACTGCAGCCTATGCCGATACCCGAATGGAAGTGGGATAAGCTTGGCATGGATTTCATCACTGGATTACCAAGGACCCGGTCAGGATACGATTCTATCTGGGTAGTAGTGGATCGTTTGACCAAAGTGGCTCACTTTATCCCAGTGAAAACCACCTATACGAGTGCAAAGTTGGCCAATATATATATATATATATATATATATATATATATATATATATATATATATATATATATATATATATATATGACCAGGATCATATGTCTGCATGGAGTTCTGAGGACCATCGTATCGGATAGAGGGACTCAGTTTACTTCAAAGTTTTGGCATCAGCTGCACCAGACTTTGGGTACCAGGCTAGAGTTCAGTACAACCTTTCATCCGCTGACAGATGGACAGACCGACAGAGTCAATCAGATTCTGGAGGACATGTTGAGAGCTTGTGCGCTAGATTATGGATCCAGCTGGGATGATAATTTGCCGTACGCGGAGTTATCATACAACAACAGTTATCAAGCTAGTTTGAAGATGGCACCTTTCGAAGCCTTGTATGGAAGGAGGTGCAGGACACCGTTGATGTGGGATGAAGTTGGAGACCGTCAGTTGTTTCGACCAGAATTGATCAAAGAGTCTGAAGAGAAGGTTAAGTTGATTCGAGATAGACTGAAGATAGCTCAGTCCAGGCATAAGAGTTACCCAGATTCAAAATGCAAGGAGGTAGTCTATGAAATCGGAGACAGAGCATATCTTTGTGTGTCACCTCTCCGAGGAGTTAAACGCTTTGGAGTTAAGGGAAAGTTAGCCCCAAGATTTGTAGGACCATACCGAGTTTTGGAACGTATGGGAGAAGTGGCCTACAAGTTGGAGTTACCCGAAGGACTGTCAGGAGTTCATGATGTGTTAATGTTTCCCAGTTGAAGAAGTGCCATGCAGAGATGGCCGATATTCCTCTGAGAGATATAGTGCCCCTGGAAGCAATTTAGTTGGATAGTGACTTGACCTACGAGGAGAGACCCGTCAAGATTCTCGAGTTTGCCAGCCGAGTTACGCGTAGCAAGGTTATCAAGTTTTGCAAAGTTTAGTGGAGCTACCAGACCGAGGATGAAGCCACCTGGGAACGAGAGGAAGACCTACGGAAAGACCACCCGCACCTATTTTCTATCCAACCTGAATCTCGAGGGCGAGATTCATCTTAAGGGGGGTAGGTTTGTAACATCCCAAATTTTCAATTTGGAATGTTATACATAGGTCATCATATGCATATCATATTTTATTTGCATCTCGTTTGCAATCCTAGAAATCCTAAGCAACTCAAGGACCCACGGAGCAAGTTGGGGATTTCATTATTTTCATATTTGAATTTTTCTCAAATTTGAAAAGAGGATCATTTTGGTTTTAATATTTTTCTCTCCCAAATATTTCCAATATTAAAAATAAAAGAGAGGAGAAAATATGACTTCTCCAAAATAAAAGAAATATTGGAGGAAAATTTTTAAAATCAAATAAATATTTTGTTTGGATTTTATTCGAGTTTATTTGAATTAGAAAAATATGCATTTTTTCTAAATTGCATTTTTATGCCAGAAAAATGTTCACTTTGTTCTAAATATTTTATTTAGACGGCGAAAATTGTTTTTGCATTTTTAGAATTTTTTTATTTTTATTTAGGATTTTTCTTCAGAAGAATTATAAAAAAACGTTTCACCCGAAAGGGCCAACGGCCCAGCCGAGCGGGCCGAAGCCCAGCGCCGCCAACCGCCTCCGTCGCCGTGGTCAGCACGGACTCCGGCGCGCCGCCGCCGCCGCCCGACTTCGGCCCCAAGTCGGAGCCCCCCTTAGGCTATTTAAGCCCCCCGCCGCCTCTAACCACCACCATTACCGCCGCCCGCCGCAGCAGCCACCGCCGCCTGCCGCACTCGCCGCCGCCTACCGCGTCGCCGCCGCTTGCCGCGCCACCGTCTCGCGCCGTCGCCGCTGCCCGCCGCCCCGCGCCAACGCCGCCGCCTCGCCGGAGCCCCGCCTCGCCGAAATCCCGCCGCTGCTGTTGACCTCGTCGCCGCTGTTTAATCGGTATAAACCGATCCCGGTTCGCCGGTTTTTCGTTTCGTTTTTTTAGTAGATCGGTTTTCTCGGTTTAGAGCTATTCCGCGAACGTTCGTTCGTTTAGTTCTTTTACCGAACGAATTCGTTCGTTTGTCTCTGTTAGCGGACGTTCGTCCGATAGATTTTTCTTTTTCTGTTTTATTTTTTGCTAGGGACCTATCCGC
This sequence comes from Triticum aestivum, assembly GCF_018294505.1. Lineage (NCBI taxonomy): Eukaryota > Viridiplantae > Streptophyta > Magnoliopsida > Poales > Poaceae > Triticum > Triticum aestivum. The sequence continues at coordinate 141,344,324 of NC_057802.1, forward strand.
GAATATTTTTATCGCAGATTAGCCCCTGGTCTTCAAACCCTCGCAACTTTTCAACATTTCATGCAAATCCAGTGAAACCAACGCCAAAATCTTCGTATCGAATCCCTCTTTCTAGTTAATCAACTTGAACATGATTTTGACAAATTAAAATTTGGTTTCAAGCAAATTTGTTTTCGAATTTCTGTTGACCGTAGTTTCAGTTTCGTAGCTCCGATTTGATTGATTCTTTTTGCAAATCGAAGATCTTCAGTTGAACTTTCATTTTGGAATTCCTTATCTGAGTTTTACCCTTTCATCTATGCTTTATTGCTTATGTATGCTATTGTTTGTTTGTGATAGAATTCCCGGAGTGCGAAGCGTGCTACTATGAGTCTCTAGGGTTTGCAGATCATCAGCAAGGCAAGTAACAGTTTGATCATACTTCTTTATTACCCAGTTTTTATGCATTCGTTACAACCCTCAAACATTGCATGAGTAGGATCTCTTAACATGTGGGTTTGGAAGTATATGATGAGGTAGAACATATTGCCCTGTTATTATCAAACCCTGGGAGTTACTTCTATGTTATGCTTATACTGCTATGCTATGCTCGTAGACGTGGATTGGGTTTGAGTGTATCCAAGACAGATGTGAGATTGTTAATTAATGGTTAACTTAAGGTGGCTAATTAAATACACATCCGGGTGGATTGGTTGCGAGCACCTGGAGATTCCAGTGTTGTCCTAGGATATCACGGAGTACCCGTGTGATCATCCTACGGTTCGCCACCCAGGCTCGAAGGGATCATAAGATTATTCATGCTAGAAACTTCCGTGTGCAGCCACAAGCCATTATTGGCTCTGGCATAGTTGAGTATGTTGTGTGACCTCTTTTAGTGGTAGGCTAGCACATGTAGGGGAAAGTAGGTGTAACTGTCTACCCAGAGTAAAGAGTAAATGCTTCTGAAAGAATATGTCTCGGTCATCCGTTTCTCAAACATCATGTAGTGCGAGAAATCCAACGGAGGAGATCGAGTCTTGTAGGGAAAGTGCGCAAACCTCTGCAGACCGTACAAACTAATCATGGTTAGCCGTGTCCCCGGTTATGGACATCTTGAGTATCTGGTTCTTGAATTATGATGTTGATCTCATCACTCTAAATTAATTTGTTGGGTTATTAATACTGCTTAATCGGGATTGAGTTGGAGGAACCTTCTCAATGTTTATCAACTACCATGATAGTTAAACAAAATATATTCCTTTGTTGTAGGAAAAAATTGGCTTTTTCGCAAAAACATTATAACCGTAGAGCCTCCACCAGCCATATATGCATGTAGTGTTAGCAGTTACCCGTTCATTGCTCTACAGTGTTATTTTGCCAGCATATTCCATGTGCTGACCCGTTTCGGGCTGCAACGTATTATGTTGCAGACTTTTCAGACGAAGAGTAAGGTGTACTAGGTCGTTTCGTGCACTCAGCTATGCCATTGGAGTTGATGGACTCATTTATCTTCCAAGCCTTCTGCCGTTATCATATTTAGATGGCCTTAAGCCATATTATTGTAATAAGTTCTCTTTTGAGACATTCTATGTAATAAGTGTGTGATTGCACTCTGTTATAAATCCTTCAAGTATTGTGTGTGTCAGCATTACCGATCCAGGGATGACACTTAAGCATAGATATTTGACCGTTTGAGGTCGGATCGCTACACCGGTCCACCCACATATCAAATTATCAAAGTAGCGAACGCGAATTAAACCAACATGATGAAAGTGACTAGATGAAATTCCCGTGTACCCTCAAGAACGCTTTGTTCACTATAAGAGACCATTTTGGCTTGTCCTTTGCCTCAAAAGGATTGGGCTACCTTGCTGCACTTTTGTTACTACTATCGTTACTTGCTCGTTACAATTTATCTTGCTATCAAACTACTCCACTACTTACAGTTTCAACACGTGCGGACATTACCTTACTGAAAACTACTTGTCATTTCCTTCTACTCCTCGTTGGGTTCGACACTCTTACTTATCGAAAAGAGCTACAATTGATCCCCTATACTTGTGGGTCATCACATACCAATTGGAACTTCCTCCCGAATTGTCAGAAATACATGATGTTTTCCACGTATCACAGTTGAGAAGGTGTATCTCACCACCCGAGAAACGGACCGATATGTCAAAAATAGAGCTTGCTAAGGATCTGGCCTATGAAGAAAAACCTTTCTGAATACTGGATGAGATGGAAAGAGTCACCCGCAGCAAGTCAATTAAATTTACAAGGTGCAGTGGGAGCACCATACAGAAGGTGAAGCTACTTGGAAAAGAGAGGAATTTTTAAGGATAGTATATCCTGAATTGTTTCCCGAGCATCCGAATCTCGAGGACGAGATTCATCCTAAGGGGGAAGGTTTGTGACACCCTGGTTTTTGCCCTTCTCTTTTTCTGGATTTTATTGCATTTTTGGATCGCAGTTGAGTTTTGAATCAACTCATTTGGACTTAATCACTTGGGCATTTCTTTGATTTTCAGTCAAGTGACTCATCTCACCTTCAAACCCATCTCTTGCACTCTGATATATCCAAATATGACCTTGGGAATGTTTTTCTTAAATGAAAAATATTCATTTTCTCTTTGATATAGCACTTCATTCACTTCTACTCCAAAGCAACCCTCATTTTTCTTGCCCACAAAAATCTGAGAAAATTCATGAATATTCTTTGGATCTTGGCACAACTTCCTATGCAAAAATATTTCATGGTTATTTGGAATATGTTTTTGCTACAGAAAATCTTTTCCATTGTGGTCAGGAAATGCATGTTGTGAAGGAAGTGCATTTTTCCTTGATCCTCTAGAGCTGAAATTTTTAGGGCATCATTACCTTCCTAAGAGAAGCTTAACCCCAAAAGATCAACTCCTAACTCTCTCTTGAATTATCTCTACTTAGCTCCAAAGTTTCTGTCCAGAAACTTGCCAAGAAGCTCCAGTCTCACCCTGTCGGCCTGACATTTATTCAGCAGCTTGGAGTGACCTAGTCTTGCAAAGACAACACCTCAGACATGAAGTTACCCCTTGGCATGTTGCGTAGCCACAGTTCACGCAGTGACCATGTTCGTCCAAGCGTGCTGGCATGAGTTTGGCGCGCTCTGGACAGCGACCGCAACTCTGTTTTGTTCGTGCGGTCGCCTCCGCCCAAACTAGTGAGTCCCGGAGCCCCCCTCTACCTCGCCTCATCGCCTTGACCTCTCCCTGGTGCTCCCGACGTCGGCGACATCCGCAGCAAGCATGGGCACGATGGAGCCGAGAGCACAGTGCCCCCCGTGCCACTGTTTTCGTCCGTCTCCTCGTCATGTGCTTGGCCTTGAGCCTTGACAGTGGCCACGTGAGCCCTTGGTCACTTCTCCCCTCCCTGTGACTCCTCTCATTGTCGTGCGCCGCTTCCAGAGCCATCTCCGGCGACCTCGATCCCCCTCTCGTGCCATGCCTATATATAGGACCCTCCGGAGCTTGTTCCACCACACCGCCCACCTCCTCTGATCCCAACCAAGCTAGTGGCAGGCCGCGGCCAGGCTAGGCGGGCCTCCGGCCACCGTTCTGCTTCGGAGATCGCCGCCGAGCCCCTCTCGGTGTTCTGCTCCTTCTGGCGCCCCTCGGCTTCGTCTGACCTCTCCGACGTGTTCGTGTTGCTCCACTGGTCATGCTGGTGCCATCGGAGCTGCTGGACCGGCCCTGCCTCGCCGGATTCATCAACTCCGATGAGCCCCCTCCACTGACGCCACTGGAGACAACCACCACGATGCCGTCCGTCCACCTCTCGTCGAGCTACTAGCGCATGTGTGTTCCCCGTGAAGCGCTACGCCCATCCATCCTCTCGCCGGAGAACCACCGGCGACCGCGCCGCCCCTCTATTTCTCTCTCTTCCTCTAAACCTGCTAAGGGGGCCCACTGGTTAGCCACTCAGTCGCCCCCGAAGCGGTATAAGTGGTGGCGCCTTTCGGGTTTATGCCATCGACGTCACCCCCTCTCTGATTTTCTAAAAAATCAATTTAAATTCAGAAAATTTGGCTAAACTTGGACCTGCTCTAGCTTTTATTCTATAAGTCCAAATGATATGATTCTTTTTTGCATTGTTTTTGTGTTGAACTCCTCTATATGCATGCAAAAGATGAATTTTTTTTCTTGATGTGGATATTTTCTGGTGCATTAAACAGTGTTATGTGACCTTTTCTTTTGTTATTTTAATTCTTTTCAGAAGGAAACTGCTGCCTTGAGGATAACGAGGAGGAGTGCGACCCTCCTCTGCACTAAGGCAAGCCATCACAAATATTTGCAAGAATGTCATTTCAATAACTATGATTTTCACTTGAATATGGTTATTTTAAATGCATATAGAAAATTCCTATAAAGTCAATTGAGCTAATTTCATGTTCTTGCTATGATTGTTCTGTTATCAGTGGCATTTTAGTTGGATAACTAATTTTATGCAGTAGAGTAACGTGATGTTATGCATGAGCTAGTTCATATCGGTATTATGTGAAATGGTGCATATATAGTTCATTGCATTTTCATGGCATACAATGACTCGGTGAGATTTATTTGCAAGTAGAAACCTGATAATAAACCAACTTGAACATGCTGTTGATTGAGTCATGGTGCCACTGAATCGAGCTTCCCAAGTGCAACCACATTTGCCTTTATGGGGAGGCCCTTTCTCAGTTTATTGTTACGCCTCTCGCCGGTACCTCCAACTAGGGAAGGTTGTGCGCTGGCGCTACCCTGACCCGGTAGGCAGGTATAACCTTGTGTTCCTGTTGTTCTTTTGGTACCATGCTCCCATTTGGGACCATTTGTTTTGGCACGACGGTGGCCGTTGGATGTCACGGGGTGACATCGCGGCCACCCAGGACTTAGCCCAAAGGGGAGTGGGTCGGAGTGGCCGGAGTGTCATGGCAATAGATTTGTTCTGTCAGAACACCGTTGGTCCACCCGAATGGGAGTTCAAGGCCATGGGTTCCATGGTGTGGGTACAGTGTGCTAACCTCTGCAGAGTGTGTTTAAGCTATCGATAGCCGCGTCCTCGGTCATGCACACAAGTTTGTAGTAGGTCACACCGTGGATCAACAAAAATATTAAACTTGCACACTAAATGTATACTTGTGGCACTGGTTATGTTGGTGAAGTTGTTGAGACCATCGAGATATGATGATCCGGAGGTGATCACCTTGGTATGATGTTGTTCGTGGTTATGAGGTAACCGAGATGGTATACGGGTCTGAAAGGCCTTGTTATGAGCACTTTCACTTCATGAGAGCATGCTAGTTCTTGCATTTAACTTGCTTAAATATCATGTTGTTGTTTGCCATTGTTGCTTTATTTGTGTGAGCTTGCAAGTACATTCAAAGTACTTACCTGGCGTGTCATGCCAGTTTCGGGAGAAGTTCTACCGGAGTTGGAGTTGCATCATTGCATCGTAGTCTAGACCGTGTCCACATCAGTGTCCCTATGAGATAGAATCCTTCTACGCCGTCTTTCCGCTGCCGCATAGCTTTGTCATGATGTCGAGGCCCCTGTTCATGTCTACTAAATAATGTACATATATTCAACAGCTCCATGTGTGTCGCTTGGCCTTGCTACTTGATGTAATATCGACTCTATGCTTCAATAAAGCGATTGTCTTTTTGTGCCAAGTTGTTGTGTGTTGACAGAAGACTTGATCCCTGGGCTGGCAATGCAAGGTAAACCGGTCGCTCTGAGCCCGGGTGTGACAACGCTTGGTATCAGAGCCGCACTCACTGTAGGACGCCCTAGACCGCTACTGCGTAGTTATCCGATATTTAGTAACCCTGAGTGATGGTAGTGTTTGTGTGCTTCTGGTTGCTGCATTGCATGTATATAGTTTATTTTATTACTAGCCGACTAATGGTTGTGAGTGTAGATGGCTCCAGTGCCGTATCTGTGTCAGTTGGAGCTGGCGCCGTACACTTATCCACACCTTCTTCGGAACGTATGGCGTCGACTGTACCCTCACGGTGATGACCCGGTGTATCAGGTGTACCGGGAGCGCCTGGCAGCCTCAGTATATGAGTATCACGCGATGGTTACCTTGCATAACAGTTCTGCAGTTGGCACATACACTCGTTCTTCTAGGAGCGGTTTTGCTTCTACATCCGCTCAGGCTATTCAGTTTGCTGCGTTCGAGGTTCTCATTGAGTTACGCTAGAACGAGGTCTGTATGCACACTCATCCAGGTTTCTACTTCAACCCATCCCTGCACGATGATGGGCGTATTCGCTTTCCTGCTATTGCTCTGGCGTGCGACCGTCCATCTAGCCACCTTTCTCGTTATATCACTGCTAGTTATCTTCTGATCTACGAGCTGGCCCGAGAGCTAACTCGTGCTCGTACAGCTTGGCCGCTTGATCCGGTTTCACTCCACCTTCCATAGGGTTTACCCCCGTTATTCCCCCAGCTTCTATTTTGCCAGCTACCCTAGTTACCCCTTTGAGTAACTGGGACACCTCGATAGCGAGTCACCGCGGGTCTCCTGCCGAGTGGGCTTCACTTCTCGCTACTCCCGCGGCCCCTATGCTCCAGCACCTACCCCTGAGGGAGAGCCCTCGAGGCATCGTCGTCGTGTTTCCTTTAACTCGGAGGTTTCCGTTAACATTGTAATTTCAGGATCCGGGTCCGGGTCAGGAGAGGACCCAGCAGGATCAGTGGAGCACTAGATCACCAGAGTAGCCGAGGTTGTTATGATGCTTGGATATATGAGTGTAGTCGTACCTGTCATGATGTTTCCTTTCATGTATGAGTATATGTATAATTATGTTGGAACCTTCTGCTTTATCATTCGTCTTGGTTTCTTGTCGTTTCCTTTCAGGCTTTGTCATTTGCTTTTCTTCCCCGTTTATGGATGTTGCTCATCTCGATGCTTCGTATTGGGAAACATAAAAAGGAAGAGATCAAGAGGTAGCAGCAGTCAGGCAGGTGACGATACCCCTGTTCGTCACTCTGCCCGACAAGTGGCAATTCCCCCGAACCATATCAGCCACCACCACCTCCTCCACGACAACCACCTACCACAGAGCAGATTATGAGAATGTTCGAGGAAAGACGAAACCAAGATTTGCTTGAATTACTAAGAAGTGTACAAGCTATGGTTGGGCATAATGGAAATCAGTTTGGCAATCATTCCAAGCTGTCAGATTTTCAGAGGACTAAACCTCCCAGTTTCAGTCAAGTTATCGATCCTCTGGAAGCCGATGACTGGTTGCAAACTATTGAGAAGAAGTTAGAAATTGCTCGCACCGAAGAAATTGACAAGGTTCCATTTGGTACACACTACCTTGAAGGAGCTGCTGCTATATGGTGGGACAACACCAAAACCATGTGGCCTACAGACGATGAGATAACTTGGGATAAATTCAAGGACAAGTTTCACAAATAACATTCAATTTCTTATCAACTCTTTGTCCTAGAACAGCACCAACAATATTATCACTAGCATCACACATAATTTCAAAGGGCAAGTTCCAATCAGGTGGTTGAACAATAGGTGCGGTAGTTGAGGCTTTCTTAAGTGTTTCAAAGGCTTCTACACAATCATCATAAAAAACAAATGGAACATCCTTTTGTAAAAGATTTGTAAGAGGCCTAGAAATTTTAGAGAAGTCTTTAATAAACCTCCAATAGAAAACCAGCATGACCAAGGAAACTACGAATACCTTCAATATCTCTAGGACATGGCATTTTCTCAATTGCGTCCACTTTAGCTTTATCCACCTCAATACCTCGTTCAGAAATTTTATGCCCCAAGACAATACCTTCGTTAACCATAAAGTGGCACTTCTCCCAATTCAAGACAAGATTAGTTTGCTCACATCTTTGCAAAACTCGATCAAGGTTGCTCACACAATCATCAAAAGAAGTTCCATAAACAGAAAAATCATCCACAAAAAATTCAACAATCTTTTCACAAAAATCAGAGAATATAGTAGTCATACATCTTTAAGGTAGCAGGTGCGCTACATAAACCGAAAGGCATACGTCTATGAGCGTAAGTTCCAAAAGGGCAAGTAAAGGTGGTTTTCTCTTGATCGGGTTGTGAAACAGGTATTTGAGAGAAACCAGAATATCCATCAAGAAAATAAAAGTGTGTATGCTTAGATAGTGTTTCTAGCATTTGATCAATAAAAGGCAGAGGGTAATGATCTTTTCTAGTTTCTTTATTTAGTTTCTAAAATCAATTACCATTCTATAGCCAGTAACAATTCTTTGTGGAATAAGTTCATTTTTATCATTAGGAACAACAGTAATACCTCCCTTCTTAGGGACACAATGAACGGGACTTACCCATCTACTATCAGCCATGGGATAGATTATAACTGCTTCTAGAAGCTTTAGTATTTCAGTTCTTACCACTTCTTTCATTTTAGGGATCAAACGTCGTTGATGATCAACAATGGGTTTGGCATCAGGTTCCATATTAATCTTGTGCTGACAGAGAGTAGGACTAATGCCCTTAAGATCATCAAGAGTATATCCAATAGCAGCACGATGCTTCTTTAGAATTTTTAGTAATCTTTCCTCTTCATGTTTTGAAAGGTTAGCGCTAATAATAACTGGATATTTCTTTTTCTCATCCAGATATGCATATTTCAAAGTGTAAGGCAATTGTTTTAATTCAAACACATGACCACCTTTAGGTGGAGGAGGACCTCCTATAGTTTCAATAGGCAAATTGTGTTTTAGCAGGGGTCGTTGTTCGAAGAAGATTTTATCTATTTCATTTCTTTCATGCATATGCATATCATTTTCATGGTCTAGCAAATATTGTTCTAGTGGATCAGTAGGGGGCACAACAATATAAGCAAGACAAATTATTTCATCCTTACTAGGTAATTCTTTCTTATGAGGTTGTCTAATAAACTTGAAGAAATTAAATTCATGATACTCATCACAGAAGCTAACACCGACAGTTTGTTTATGACAATCTATTTTAGCATTAACGCTGTTCAAGAAAGGTCTACCAAAGATAATGGAACAAAAGTCATCTTGTGGGGAACCAAGAACTAGAAAATCAGTAGGGTATTTTGTTTTCCCACACAATACTTCAACATCTCTAACAATCCCAAGTGGTGTGATGGCGTCTCTATTAGCAATTTTAATAGTAACATCTATGTCTTCTATTTCAGCGGGTGCTATGTCATTCATAATTTCTTGATATAAGGTAAAAGGAATAGCACTCATGCTAGCACCTAAATCACATAAACCATGATAACAGTGATCTCCTATTTTAACTGAGACAACAGGCATGCCAACAACAGGTCTATGTTTATCTTTTTTCGTTAGGATTAGCAATTCTTGCAGCTTCATCATAGAAGTAAATAACATGCCCATAAATATTTTCTACCAGGAGATCTTTAACCATAGCAACACTAGTTTCTACTTTAATTTTTTCAGCAGGTTTAGGTGCTCTAATATTACTTTTGTGAACCACAGTTGAAACCTTAGCATGTTTCTTAATCCTAACAGGGAAAGGTGGTTTATCAATATAAGCAGTAGGCACAACCGGGTCAACATTGTAAATAATGGTTTCATCTTTAGCTATGATTAGTTATTTAATTTCTTCTTTAATAGGTGGGCGATATTTGAACCACTTCTCTCTAGGGAGATCAACATGAGTAGCAAAAGATTCATAGAAAGAGGCTACTATCTCAGAGTCAAGTCCATATTTAGTGCTAAACTTTTGAAAAGCATCGGTATTCATAAAAGATTTAACACAATCAAACTTGAGCTTAATACCTGACTCTTTACCTTCATCGAGTTCCCAATCTTCAGAGTTGCATTTAATTCTTCCAAAAGATACCACATGAATTCAATAGTCTTCTTCATAAAAGAACCAGTACAACAAGTATCGAGCATGGATTGATCATCGTGATAAAGCCGAGCATAAAAGTTCTGAATGATAATTTCTCTTGAGAGCTCATGATTGGGGCAGGAATATAACATTGACTTAAGCCTCCCCAAGCTAGAGTGATACTTTCTCCTTCACGAGGCCAAAAATTATATATATAATTCCGATCACGATGAACTAGATGCACAAGATATTTTTTTGGTGAAATTCCAATTTCAATCGATTCCAGTTCCAAGATCCAATATCATCGCATAGCCTATACCATCTCAATGCTTTTCCCTTTAAAGATAAAGGGAAAACCTTCTTCTTAGTTTCATCTCTGGATAAACCTGCAAGCTTAAATAATCCACAAATCTCATCCACATATATCAAATGCATATCAGGATGTTCAGTTCCATCTCCTGCATAAGGATTAGCTAGTAGTTGTTCTATCATACCCGAAGGAATTTCATAAACAATATTTTCAGTAGGTATAGTAGGTTGACAGGTAACTAATTATGGTTCTGGTCGAGGTGAATATACCCCGAACAAACCCCTCAAAGGATAATTCTCCATAGTAACAAGTAACAATAAATTTCAGCACGAAATAATAATTTTCCCTTACCAATTTCCACTTACCAAGACTGCTTCACTCCCCGGCAACGGCGCCAGAAAAGAGACTTGATGACCCACAAGTATATGGGAACAATCGTAGTCCTTCCGATAAGTAAGAGTGTCAAACCCAACGAGGCTCAGAAGGAAATGACAAGCGGTTTCCAAATCGGTCCCTTACGAAGTAGCACATAAACTAGGGTTTAAGCTTCTGTCACTCTAGCAACCCATCATCTAATAACTACTCCACAATGCATTCCCTTAGGCACAAATATGGCAAAGTTCCATGTAGTCGATGTTCACATGACACCACTAAGGGAATCACATCATACATATCATCAAAATACCGAACACATATCAAGTTCACATGATTACTTGCAACATGACTTCTCCCGTGACCTCAAAAATAAAAGTAGCTACTCACAAATGATAATCATGCTCAAGATCAGAGGGTATTAAATAGAATAATGGGTCTGAACATATAATCTTCCACCAAATAAACCATATAGCAACCAACTACAAGATGTAATCAACACTACTAGTCACCCACAGGTACCAATCTGAGGTTCCGGTAGAAAGATTCAACACAAGAAATGAACTAGGGTTTGAGAGGAGATGGTGTTGTTGAAGATGTTGATGGAGATTGCCCTCCCAAAGATGAGAGGGTTGTTGGTGATGACGATGGCGATGATTTCCCCCTCCGGGAGGGAAGTTTCCTTGGCGGAATTGCTCCGCTGGAGGGCAAAAGTGCTCCTGCCCATGTTCCGCCTCGAGACGGCGGAGCTCCATCCCCAAATTCCTCTTTTGATTTTTTTCTAGGTCAAAATGACATATATACTAGAAGATGGGCATAGGAGGTGGGCCGAGGAGGGCACAACCCACCAGGGCGCGCCTGGGGGGCCTGGCGCACCCAGGTGGGTTGTGCCCACCTGGTGGGCCTCCTCCGGTAGTTATTTGCTCCAGTATTTTTTATAGATTGCAAAACAATTCTCCGTAAATTTTCAGCTCATTTGGAGATGTGCAGAATAGGTAACTCTGACATAGCTTTTCCGGTCCAGAATTCTAGCTGCCGGCATTCTCCCTCTTTGCGAAACCTTGCATATTATGAGAGAAAAGGCATTAGAAATACTCCATAAATTATTATTATTATATAAAAACATTGTAAATAACAGTAGGGAAACATGATGCAAAATGGACGTATCAGCGCCCTGTTGCCTTGTGGGGCCCTCGAGCACCGTCTTGCGTTCATTCTTCCTCCCAAAAATCACATATCTTCCATACAAAATCTCTGTAAATTTGTATCACGTTTGGACTTTGTTTGGTATGGTATTTCTGCGAAACAAAAAACATGCAAAAAACAGGAACTGGCACTGGGCACTAGATTAATAAGTTAGTCCATAAGAATAATATAAAAGTGCACCAAAACCATACAAAATTATTGTAGAGATGGCATGAATACTTCATAAGTTGTAGATACATTCGAGGCGTATGATGCCTATATACATGATCATTTCCTTGAATATCATCATAGCTATGCGCTTTTCTATCTATTACCCAACAGTAATTTGTTCACCCACCGTATGCTATGTGTTCAAGAGAGAAGCCTCTAGTGAAAACTATGGCCCCCAGGTCTACTTTAATCATATTACAAAACCTAAATTCCTTTGCTGCAATTTTTCTTATTTTACTTTTTTTTTGCAATTTATCCATCTACCAATACATTGTTTGATCCTTGCAAGTAACGAGTTCAAGGGGGTTGACAACCCTCTTGCCCGCGTTGGGTGAAAGTATTTGCTTTTGTGTGTGCAGGTGCTGTTCATGAGGCTTTGCGTGATTCTCCTACTGGATTAATACCTTGGTTCTCACTGAGGGAAATACTTATCTCTACTATGATGCATCTCCTCTCCTCTTTTGGGAAAATGCCAACACATCTCACAATTAGCACTAGGGTTCTTGCCATGAACAAAAAAACTAGCTTCAAAGATTTCCTAGAAAAGATAGGCAGATCTCTTTGCAATCTAGAGATAAAAGGTACCTAGTTTCAGATTGGATTTCATACAAATAGAAATCGAGATGGTTGGGGATCACATGAAAATGGAATGTGGAAAAGAGAGAAAAAATGCCATCTGCAGTTATTCATTAGTGTCTGTGTTACGAAGCAAAGCTTTTACTCAACTTTACCACCATATACCTGTTTGCCATTTGTGTTTGAAGGTAATTGCCATGTCTGTTAGGTAAACTTTGACACACTTGTTGGCATAACATTGCCATTTTTTATGCAAGTGCCAACATTACTGCAGGATGCTACTAACGCGACACTATGATCAAGGACCCTTTGACGAAACTGTGTGTGATGCATTAATCGCAAACGGGGATGTAAAAAAACCGTCAAAAAAGATGCAAAACGTTTGCGATGGCGGAGACATCAAACACGGTTCAGATTTTAGTTACGTGCACTACAAAAAAATACACTTCCGTGATGATACGTGTTTGTCACAGTAGGTCGCGTTTTCTGTCATGCATGTACATCCATGACGATTTTATGACAGAATCAAGATAGTCATACCTGTGCTGTCGTAGAAGTGTTCCATGACATTACCAAAATTATCATCAAGGAAGTGTCCACTTCCATGACGATAAATCGCACGTCATGGAAGCTCTTTCGTCAAGGGTGACCGAGATGTGGCATCCATTGTAACGGGTCGCCGTTAAGCTATCAGGTCCGGTTTTGGATCCGATAACCTGTTAACAGCCCGGATCAATGAGGATTTTCCACGTGTAAAATTGTCATTGGCCGGAGGAAACACGTGTTGGCTCACCGTTGGGACAGATGTCATCCATTCATTGGACAGGAGGCACCTATGATAGATCGACATGTGGCACGACCCAATAGAGGCCCATTCCGGTGAAAAGGCTGGCCCGTTTGACTTGGTCAAAAGGTAACGGGCCGGCCCACGGAAAGCCTGTTCCTATATAGCCCATTTACGGCCCGCTAACTCACGGCCCGTTACGGCCTACCGGAATTAAGCCCAGTAGCTTCATCTAGGCCGTCCAATATGATTCTAGCCCATTGTAACTTCTGGCCCATGTATGGCCCATGATGTCTTTCGGCCCATACGAGGCCATTTGTAACTCTTGTCCCATTAACGGCCCGTAGTGAATCTGGCCCTCAATGAACAGTGTATCGCTTCATACCCGCTAACGGCCCATTATTCCATTGGGCCGTTTCCAACCCGTGTTATCTTTCGGCCTTCTTAGGGCGCATTTATTCTTGGGCTTATTTCCAGCATTCGGTTAGTTACGGCCCGTTACTGGCCTTTTCTGCTTGTGGGCCAAATTCAGCCTGTGGTTACAATCGGCCCGTTTGCGGCCCGTTAATCCGTTGGGCCGTTTTCATAGCGTCATCAAATACGGCTGATTAACGACAGGCCGTTATTGTCAGCCCATGAACAGATGATTACAAATCTAGCCAGTTTATGGCCCATAATGCGGTCTGTTATTGGCCCACGTTTGGCCGATCGATCATACGGCCCGAAGAAGGCCCATTGATGCTACGGCCCGTAGAAGGCCCACTGTTTCTACGTACAAGGCCCATTGTTTCTACGGCCCTTACAAGGCCCATTGTTTCTACGGCCCGTAGGAGGCCCATGGTAACAACAGTAAATATGTAGCCCATGGTTATTGTGGCCTAGTTTTAAAAAATAGGTTATTGCGGCCAAACCGCGGAAAAAGAACTGCACTGATGTAACATCCCAAATTTTCAATTTGGAATGTTATGCATAGGTCATTCATGCATATCATATTTTATTGCATTTCGTTTCGCGATCCTCGAAATTCTGAGCAACTCAAGGACCCTCGGAGAGAGTTGGGGATTTCACGTTTTTCATATTTGAATTTTATCAAATATTGAAACAAGGATCACTTTAGTTTTAATTTATTTTCTCTCCAAAAATATTTCATATTAAAATATATGAGAGGACATAATATGACTTCTCCAAAATAAAGGAAATATTGGAGGAAATATATTAAAATCAAATATTTGATTTTATTCCGATTTTATTTTTTATTTGAATTACGAAAAATACGCGTTTTTCAAAATTGCATTATAGGCCAAAATAAATGTTCACCTTGTCCGACATAATTTTAGAGGACAGGGAAAATTTATTTCGGGATTTTTTGAGTCCGTTTAGTATTTCTTTTCTTTCTTTTTCTGCATGTCGGATTTTTTTTAAAAGGAAACCGACTCCGGGCCGTACCCGACCGAGACTCCGCCCGGGGGGCTTTATAAGCCGGGGACCCCTGCCCCTCAGCCCACCAGCCAGCCCACCGCAACCCGCGCGCCGTCGCCCAAACCCTAGCGCGCCGCCGCCGCCGCCCGCTGCCGCTGCCGCGCCGCCTTGCCCCGCCGGAGCCGTACCGCCGCCCGTCGACCCGCCGGTTTTCGAGGTAGCCGCCGGTTTTTCTAACTGTTCGGTTTTATTTTGTAAAACTCTAGTTTCGTTTTTTTGAATAGATCGGTTTTTGTTTCGGTTTTTTTTCGGTTTAGTTAAATAGCGGACGTTCGTCCGTGCGTTTGTTTTAACGCACGGCTTTCGTCCGTTAGTTGCAGACAGCGAACGTTCGTTCGTTAGCCTGTTCGTTAGTTTCTCTTTTTCTCGGGTTTTTCGCGATTATTTTTGATCGCGATTTCTGACCCGATTTTCGTTTTCGTTTATCTTTTTGCTCGTTTATCGGAATCAGGCGATTCAAGCGCCTAGATCTTCGTCTCGAAGCCCTCTTTCTGTTTAACCAACTGGAACAAGATTTTGGTACTGTAAAATTTGACTTTAGTCCAGATTAGTAATCAGATCTTGTTTCTTTCGCAGTTTGAGTATCGTTGCTCCGTTTGATTTGATTCTTTTTGCAAACCGGAGTTCTTAAGTTGAACTTTCTGGTTAGATCTTCTTATTTGAGTTTTACCCGTGCATATTTGCTTGATTGCTTATGTATGTTATTGTTTGTTTGCGATAGAATTCCAGGAGTGCGAAGCATGCTACTACGAGTCACTAGGTTTTGCGGATCGTCAGCAAGGCAAGTAACACATTGATCATACCCCTTTATTACCCAGTTTTTATTCATTAGATACAATCCTCAAACAGTGCATGAGTAGGATCTCTTAACATGTGGGTTTGGGAAGTAGATGATGAGGTAGAACCTATTACTTGTTTTAATGTCAAACCCTTAGGAGTTACTTCTATGTTATGCTTATATTGCAATGCTATGCTCGTAGACGTGGATTGGGTTTGAGTGTATCCATGACAGATGTGAGTTGTTAATTAATGGTTCAACCTAAGGTGGCAACTTTAACACACATCTGGGAGGATTGCTTGTTTGGGCACCTAGAGAATCCAGTGTTGTCCTAGGATATCCCGGAGTACCCGTGTGATCATCCTACGGTCCGCCACCCAGGCTCAAAGGGATCGTGAGATATTTCATGCTAGAAACTTCCGTGTGCAGCCACAAGCCATTATGGGCTCTGGCATAGTTGAGTATGTTGCATGACCTCTTTCAGTGGTGGGCTAGCAGATGTAGAGGGAAAGTAGGTGTAACTGTCCATCCAGGGTAAAGAGTTAATGCTTCTGAAAGACTGTGTCTCGGTCATCCGTTTCTCAAACACCATGTAGTGCGAGAAATCCAACGGAGGAGATCGAGTCTTGTGGGGAAAAGTGCGCAAACCTCTGCAGAGTGTACAAACTAATCATGGTTAGCCGTGTCCCCAGTTATGGACGTCTTGAGTATCTAGTACTTGGATTATCCTATTGTATCTCATCACTCTAATTTAATTTGTTGGGTTGATAATTACCTTTAATTGGGATTGAGTTGGAGGAACCTTCTCAATGATGTTTCAACTACCATGATAGTTAAATAAAAATTTATTCCTTTGTTGTAGGGAAAAATTGGCTTTTCGCAAAAATCATATAACCATAGAGCCTCCACCAGCCATATATGCATATAGTGATAGCATTTATCTATTCATTGCTCTACTGTGTTATATTGCCAACATATTCCATGTGCTGACCCGTTTTCGGGCTGCAACGTATTATGTTGCAGACTTTTCAGACGACGAGTAAAGGTACGATAGGTCGTTGTCATGCACTCAGCTATTGGAGTTGATGGACTCACTTTATCTTCCAAGCCTTCCGCTGTTATCGTGTTAGATGGCCTTAAGCCATATTTCTTGTAATAAGTTCTCTCTTGAGACATTCGATGTAATAAGTGTGTGATTGCTACTCTGTTATAAATCCTTCGAGTACTGTGTGTGTCAGCATTACCGATCCAGGGATGACACTGAAGCACAGAGACTTGACCGCTTGAGGTCGGGTCGCTACAAGATGGTATCAGAGCACACGCTGAATGTAGGACACGACCACTAAGAAAAGCCATAGGTCACTCTTCACTACTCATTTCTGACTCCTCTCCATTTTCTACTTTTTAGGATGGCGGACTCGAGGGACAAGTTTGCGCAACCAGATGAAGACACCCCCTTTGGACGACACTTGAAGGAAGTCACTAGATACCTGAACATTGGAATACCAAGCTTCACCGGGACCTACAACGCCACTTTACCAGAAGAGAAGCGCTGGATGATTCAAGTCCAAGTTCCAGGAAGGACATTCACGCCAGTCACAGAGCCCATAGAGTTTTCCTTTGATGCACCCACCTGGAGTCTAGGCAAGAGCATGGCAGCCCACATCACCATGGGACGCATTGGCGAAGTTTACCACAAGGATCTCAAGGATACTATCTACCAGATATGTGGGCGCCGAGATGAGCAATGGGAGATAGCCAGCACCAGGAAGGACAGGTCCATTGCAGCATTCATCCAGGAGCTGAACCAGCACATTTGACGCCAGGAGAACCAGATGTGCGCAAGTATGATAGATTTGAAGAAGGCGATGACAGGGATCACCGAGTTAGAAGAGGAACTCAAGTCTACACGCGACGGATATGAGGAGGAAATCGCGACACTATTGGAGAAGAATGACGACCTGATTAAGAAGATCGGAGTATTCATGGGAGACCCCGCGCCAGGAGGAGAAGACGATGATTCCACTTGTCCGGAGAACTACATCATCATCGACGACACCGACTTCGACCCCGATGATAGTGATGATAATTTTGAAGATGAAGCTGGAGCGGATATCATGGAGTCTTCCACCGATCAAAATTTCTTGTAGACCACCATATTATCAGTAGTATTTTCCCCATGTAAATAGTATAGTCCGAGCACTGTAACGATAGTTAGATCGATTGTATGCCCTTGCTTGATTGAATGAGTGATATGTTTGTGTTTGTCTCATGTGCATATGGGTAGTGTTTCCTCACCAGACCTAATTTCTATTCTAATCTCTTCCCTCTAAACCCATCAGATGCCTCCGAGACGTGACACCGGATTTGTCTTCCCACCGGAGATCACCCAGTTGATCCAGCAGCAGAATGCCTTGATGCAGATATTAGTCCAGAACCAAGGCAACAACAACAACAACAACAACAACCCTTCTCCAGTTGACAACATAGCCTGTTTTCTGAGGTTACAGCCGCCGGTGTTTTCCAGTAGCACCGAGCCAATTGTTGCGCATGACTGGCTACGCAGGATTGGAAGGGAGTTGACACCGCCGGTTGCACTGATTCTGAGAAGGTGCATTTTGCCGCACACCAATTGGATGGACCAGCAGCGTCATGGTGGGAGAATTACACAACCACTTTTCCCATAACCAATGTCACTTGGGATCAGTTTCAGCAAGCATTCCGCATAGCCCATGTCTCAACTGGAGCTATGAGCATGAAGAAGCGTGAGTTCCGCAACTTACGCCAGGGAAATCGTACTGTGGCTCAGTACGTAGATGAGTTTAGTAAGCTTTCTCGTCATGCCCCTGATGATGTGGCCACAGATGCAGCGAAGCAGGAGAAGTTTATGGAAGGGCTAAATGATGATATGAGCATGCAGTTGATGGTGGCAACATTCAACAACTACCAGGTGTTGGTAGACAAGGCCCTTATGATTGAAGGGAAGCAGCAGCAGATTGAGAGCCGCAAGAGGAAGTATGGACAAGGAAAGTACAATTCTGGAGCTCAGCGGAAGCCTCGTTTCACCTTGAACTCGGGAGGGCTTGTCCATAACCATGGAGGGCACAACCACAATGGAGGGAGTTCCCACAACCACAATGGTACCAAGAATGGAAACGGGAATGGAGCAGGAAGCACTCATAACCACTCTAACCCAGCCACACCCGCCAAGAAGGACCTAAGTCACATTACTTGTTTCAAGTGCGGGAAGACTGGACACTATGCCACTGAGTGCCCTGAAGAAAAGAATAGCAATGGCAATGGAAGCGCTGGGAAGAAGCCCAACCCTTTCAATAGGGGACAAGTGAACCACGTGAACGTGGAGGAAGTTGAGGAGCAGCCTGATGCAGTTATTGGTAAGTTTTTGGTTAAGTCTTTTACTGCAATTTTTCTTTTCGATACTGGTGCATCACATTCATACATATCAAGGGGATTCGTGGATAAGTATAAGTTGCCCACTAAGGTACTTAGGACACCAATGTTAGTAAGTTTGCCAGGAGCAGAATATATGGCAAGTCAAGGATGTTTTTAGATGCCATTGACTATTGGAAGCCATGTTTTCCCCTCAGACCTGATAATTTTGGAGTCACAAGGTTTGGATGTGATACTAGGAATGGATTGTCTGTCGATGTATGGAGGAAACATCGATTGCGCGAGTAAGTCAATTTTTCTCACTACCCCGGAGGGAAAAAGGATCAAGTATGTATCCAGGCATTCGCCAAGGAGTACCCAAGTAAATTCTCTCACGGGAGTTGTTCAGGAGGAAGTGCCGGTAGTAAAGGACTATCCGGATGTATTTCTGGAGGAGTTACCAGGCATGCCACCAGATCGAGATATCGATTTTTTGTTAGAGCTATTGCCAGGCACCGGGCCTATATCGAAGAGACCATACCGAATGCCCGCAACCGATCTGGAGGAGATTAAGAAGCAGATTAAGGAGTTATTGGAGAAATGTTACATTCGAAGAAGTTCATCACCATGGGGAGCCCCAGTGCTCTTGGTTGAGAAGAAGGATGTATCCTTAAGGATGGTTGTTGATTATCGTGCTTTGATTGAAGTAACAATCAAGAATAAGTATCCACTGCCGATGATCAATGATTTGTTTGACCAGTTGCAAGGAGCTAAGGTGTTTTCGAAGATTGATCTGTGATCAGGATATCACCAGCCGAAGATTAGGGAAAAGGATATACCCAAGACACCCTTCACCACAAGGTGCGGGCTATATGAGTATACGGCTATGTCCTTTGGACTAACTAATGCCCCTGCCTATTTCATGAGTATGATGAACAAAGTGTTCATGGAGTTCTTAGACAAGTTTGTCGTGGTGTTCATTGATGATATCTTGGTATACTCGAAGAATGAGGAGGAACACAAGGAGCATTTGTGTTTAGTTCTCGAGAAGCTCAGGGAACACCAGTTATATGCAAAGTTCAGCAAATGTGAATTTTGGTTGAAGGAAGTTGGATTTCTTGGACATGTTATATCAGGAGAAGGTATAGCAGTGGACCCCACCGAGGTTCAGTCAGTCACTGAGTGGGTGGCACCCACCTCAGTCGGAGAGATCCGCAGTTTTCTTGGACTCGCGGGATACTATCGGAGATTCATTGAGAATTTTTCTAAGATTGCGAAGCCTATGACGACATTGTTGAAGAAGGACACTAAGTTCCATTGGACTGATGATTGTGAAGCAAGTTTCCAGGAGTTGAAGAAACGTTTGACTACAACCCAGTGCTGATTCTACCAGATATATGCAAGGATTTCCAAGTGTATTGCGACGCCTCTCGCTTAGGACTTGGAGGAGTACTTATGAAAGACGAGAGAGTTGTTTCGTATGCCTCACGACAACTGAAACCGCACGAGTTGAATTACGCCACAAATGATTTGGAGTTAGCAGCTATGGTGCATGCGCTCAAGACCTGGAGACATTTTCTCATTGGAAACCGTTACGATGTGTACACGGACCACAAGAGTTTGAAGTACATCTTCACACAGAAGGAGCTTAACCTCAGGCAGAGGAGATGGTTGGAGCTCATAAAGGATTATGACATGAAGCTGCACTATCATCCCGGCAAGGCCAATGTCGTAGCAGACACTTTGAGCCGTAAGAGTTATGTTAACACCCTCGTAAGTGGAGGGATGCCAAAGGAGTTAGCCAAGGATCCCAGGGAGCTACGTTTGGAGATTGTTCCTAGAGGTTATGTTGCAGCAATGGAAGTTCAATCTACATTGTTGGGAAAGATTCGAGAAGCTCAGAAGGATGACAAGGAGATTGCCGAGATAAAGGAGAAGATGAGTGAAGGGAAAGCCAAAGGTTTTCGTGAGGATGAGCACGACACCTTATGGTTTGAGGACCGGATATATGTGCCCAATAATGCAGAGATCAGGAAGTTGATACTACAGGAAGCTCATGACTCACCATACCCGATACACCCCGGAAACACTAAGATGTATTTGGACTTGAAGGAGCATTTCTGGTGGACTGGTATGAAGAAGGATATTGCCGAGTATGTAGCAGTAAGTGATTATGTCAGAGAGTGAAGGCAGAACATGAGAAGCCAGCAGGTCTACTGCAGCCTATGCCGATACCCGAATGGAAGTGGGATAAGCTTGGCATGGATTTTATCACCGGATTGCCCAGGACCCGATCGGGATATGATTCTATCTGGGTAGTAGTGGATCGCTTGACCAAAGTAGCCCACTTTATCCCAGTGAAAACCACCTATACAAGTGCGAAGTTGGCCCAGATATACATGACCAGGATTGTATGTCTGCACGGAGTTTCGAGGACCATCGTATCAGATAGCGGAACACAGTTTACCTCAAAGTTTTGGCACCTGCTGCACCAGACTTTGGGAACCAGGCTAGAGTTAGGTACAACTTTTCACCCACAGACACATGGACAGACCGAGAGAGTCAATCAGATTCTGGAGGACATGTTGAGAGCTTGTGCGCTAGATTACGGATCTAGCTAGGATAACAACTTGCCCTACGCGGAGTTCTCGTACAACAACAACTACAAGGCCAGTTTGAAGATGGCACCTTTTGAAGCCCTGTATGGAAGAAGATGCCGAACACCATTGATGTGGGATGAAGTTGGAGACCGCCAGTTGTTTGGACCGGATTTGATTAAGGAATCTGAAGAGAATGTTAAGCTGATTCGGGATAGACTGAAGGTAGCTCAGCCCCGATAGAAGAGTTATGCAGATGCAAAACGCAAGGAGGTAGTCTATGAAATCGGAGACAGAGCGTATCTGCGAGTGTCACCTCATCGAGGAGTTAAGCATTTTGGAGTTAAAGGAAAGTTAGCCTCGAGATTTGTGGGACCGTACCGTGTTTTGGAACGCATGGGAGAGGTTGCCTACAAGTTGGAGTTACCCGAAAGACTGTTGGGAGTACATGATGTGTTTCACGTTTCCCAGTTGAAGAAGTGTCATGCAGAGATGGCTGATATCCCTCTGAGAGATACAGTGCCCCTGGAAGCGATTCAGTTGGACAGTGATTTGACATATGAGGAGAAACCTGTCAAGATTCTAGAGTTTGCCAGCCGAGTTACTCGCAGCAAGGTTATCAAGTTTTGCAAAGTTCAGTGGAGCCACCATACGGAGGACGAAGCCACCTGGGAATGAGAGGATGATCTACACAAAGACCACCCGCACCTATTTTCTAGCCAACCCGAATCTCGAGGGCGAGATTCATCTTAAGGGGGGTAGGTTTGTAACATCCCAAATTTTCAATTTGGAATGTTATGCATAGGTCATTCATGAATATCATATTTTATTGCAGTTCGTTTCGCGATCCTCGAAATTCTAAGCAACTCAAGGACCCTCGGAGAGAGTTGGGGATTTCACGTTTTTCATATTTGAATTTTATGAAATATTGAAACAAGGATCACTTTGGTTTTAATTTATTTTCTCTCCGAAAATATTTCATATTAAAATATATGAGAGGAGATAATATGACTTCTCCAAAATAAAGGAAATATTGGAGGAAATATATTAAAATCAAATATTTGATTTTATTCGGATTTTATTTTTTTATTTGAATTAGGAAATGCATGAATGGTAGTACCATTGGAAGCTTTCCAATTCCTATGTTTTTCCTTCACTTTTCCTTTCAAGCACTGGCGATTCTAGCAAGCAGGCTTGAGAAAGGAAAAGCCTACACTCAAAAAATGTTTTTGTGCTACTTCTACTACTTTGGACCCAGGCCACTGCCCTAGTAGCTCAACTCCCAGGCCCATCGACAAATGCACAGCTCAAACGCGCAGAGAAAAATAATGATGTCGTTCAAGAGAGTCCATCACGGATAGCTAACTTGCCTGGTACCTCACTGCTTGTCATATAGTAGGAGAAACTAATCATATTTCACGTTACTGCGTGTGCTCAGTGGACAATATATATAACATGTAGAGTAAAAAAGAGATGCAACAAGTGTACAACCTCTTTGGCGAAGCCATGTCGATCTCAGCATGATTGGGTTGGTCGATGAGGATGATCCGGCTGACTTGGCTGTCGGAGTAGGGGAAGAAGATCTTAGGCATCTTGAGATGCAGCCCGGGGTACTGCTCCGCTGTGATGGAGGGTTTCGTCGTTGGAGCAGCTCCGATGAGTTGTACGACGCCGAGGCTGAAGCAGGACATGAGAGACAACGTTAACCTGACTGGAATTCTAATAGCATCTCCAATAGATGACGTAAAATACATAACCACAAAGTGCTAGATGTAAAATACATCAGCCGCTCATCTCTGAACTTAACTGTCGAAACTGAATTTAACTGTCGAAACTGAATTTTGCTGTCGAAACTGAATTTTACTGTCGAAACTAAACACACTAGTAGCAGAAAAGCAGTAGCAGCAGCAGCAGCGCGTGCGAGAGCCGGGGCGGCTGGTCGTGTAGCAGCAGCAGCAGCGCGTGCGAGAGCCGGGGCGGCTGGTCGTGTAGCAGCATCAGGTGAGGCTACACGTCAGTCGACTGACTTTTTCATCTCTGGTCAGTCGATTTTCCAGCCGTTGGATACGAAATCAAGGGCATGCAGTTCATCTTCAACCTCCACCCCCTGAGCCGCCAGCCACCACCGGCCAAACAGCCACCCGCCGCCGCCCGCCGCCGGCAGTGCGCCGCCCCGCCCGCCCCGAAACCACTCCCCACCGCCGGTCCGCCGCCGCCCCGGCCATCCCTCTAGCCCCCCCATGCCGAGTTTTTTCTCTGGCGATCCCCACGCCATTGCCCCACCACCGCCTGCGACCACC
>NC_057802.1:141368440-141400013 GCF_018294505.1 Triticum aestivum
AAGCAAGAGCAAGAGCGAGAGCAGCAGCGCGAGCAAGAGCAAGAGCAATAGCAAGAGCAAACCAAGCAGGGGACCGAGAGCAAGAGTAGAGAAGTAGTGCGAGCGAGAGCTAAAGCAGCAACAACTCCTACTAATATGGATGTTGCCACCAAGGGAGCGATGCCGTGGAGGAAGTGGCCGGCGACACCGCCGTGGATGGAGCCGTGCCGGCTCGGGACCGAGCGCAGGCAGCACTGTGAGATCGAATCAAGAAGAAAATGTGGCGATTAGTGTACAACCTCTTTGGTGGCACCGATTAGGCCTCAGCTTCATCCGAGGAAATGGTGATGATGATGCTCTTCCGTTGGTGCAGGTGAAGACGTCAGTATGGGAATGGAGGTGGCACGAAATACGAGGGGAACATCGGGGCAGTTCCTTGGAGGTGGAGGATGGGGTGGCTGAACCGGCGGGACGACAAGATCGATGACGGATCCTCATCCGGTACGATGGATGAGGGATGTCGAGGTGTTGCTATGGACAACGTCGTCGGGGAAGAGGCTCCGGCTGGGTGGCGAACGGAGGAGGGTGTGGGGCTTCGCGGGTTTTTGCGGCCTCGGTGTACGAATGGGTGGGCGGATGGGATGGGAGTGGGGAACCACGGCTTAGGGACGCGCTTGTCCGAAATGTGGGGTAAGTTACAAAAGTACCCCCACCGATTTGACCTAGGCGGTTCTTTCAGTTCAGGGGTATCACGGGCATTTCGCGTGTCGGGATTTCATAGGAGGTGGGGGTTTTCGCGCGCGTTGTAATTTTGGAATAGCAAGGCGCGGGTTGAGATGGAGGGAGTTGTCGGAGCACAACGAGACAAAGATATATCTTAAATATTTCGGGGTAACAAGGCGTGGGTTGAAATTTCCAGACAAGCCTAACGTGTACTATACCAAATCAATTCGCACTTCCGTGGACGAAAAAACAAAAAGAAATCAATTCGCAGCACACAAGAGAGTCTAGTCCCGCGTACTGTACCAAATCAATTTGCACTACAAATGTCATTCAAAACTTTGAATTCATGTTATGTTCAATTAAAATATTTCGCTACGTGTATAATGCATGCAACCTGCTACTCCAATGAACGTTTTAGTGCATTCCGAACGTATATACTACCGCTTCAATATGAACTAAATTTGAATTCGTTTCTCTATTTGAATAAGATCTACAATAATGATTGTTGTGAAGTCAAACCATTTGAATTCGTTTCTCTATTTTAATAAGATCTACAATCATCATTATTGTCAAGTTAAACCATCGTTTGTGTATTATCTTCACAACACACCACATGATTACTCTCGAGTTAGATATGAACTATGTGTACTATATGGACTCAAACTCAATTTTTTGAATCCACTTTATGTTGTTTTCAAATCACAGTACATTTCAAGCTCTAGCTAGATCTTCATAATCTAAACCATGTCTCATATGTATAATGTGTTTATCACATAATGTATGGTGCCCCGCCCCCTACGCCTACAAATATTTAGATGTGAGTTGCAAACACCACACATTACCACAAATTCAAATAAAATGTGAGACTGTTCGATATATAGTATTGTTTAGATTGTTCGATATTTAGTTGTAAGCTGCAAACGCCACTCATTATCACAAATTCAAATAAAATGTGAGATTGTTCGATGTATAGTATGGTTTAGATTGTTTGACATTTAGCTGTGGGTTGCAAACGCCATGCATTATCACATTATGGTATAACATGTGCAAAACCACAGCACGCGTATCACTGCTATATTCATGCATGCATATGTTTATAACACTATGATCTCCTAGTCAAATATATGAATCCACTTTCATATCAAATTATGATCTTTGTTAGTCTCTTACACCCACACAATCCTCTAACCTTTGTAGCTAGCACTAACTTTCTCTCGTGCACGCACACGCCCTCCTCGCCCTCCCCTTCCCTCAGCATTCTATCCATCGTGCACATTCATTTTTTTCTTTAGGTCGTTCTCCCACAGTCTCCACAACTCCTTTCCGACACACACACTGATAGATAAACCTCTCCAGCGATGTCTACCTACAACATACACACGCACCTTCCATCTCCTCCTTTCTGTGTCCATGCCTCGTGTCTCTCATACGGTCCCACGCACGTGTAAACTCTTGCCCCTCTTTTCATCGATCTCACAACCGCACACTCCTCCCCCTATCTAGCTAGTAGCTCGGCCTCTCGCACCACCTCTTAGCTCCATTCTGTCTATCTATCCGTCTCGCTGGGCCTTATTTGCCTCTAACAAATGGATGTACACCGACCGATCTCCCGCTATACATATAGCTAGCTAGGTCCTCATAACTCGTTTTTCCCCACGCGTCGATCGATCTACCTCATTAGTTATGTCTCTCCCTTCCTCCGACAAACAACAATTGATCCACCGATCTAGTTAGGTTTGCTTACCAAACACATGGTTCCCCTTTATCATCCATGCATGCGTCCTGACAGATCTATCATGCACAGGCACACACAGAAACACATCGCCACTCTTATTGATAATATTGCAGTTCTACCCTCAGTTTGTCTAGTAGGCCTCTCCCACCATCTTCGTGAAGCAACTCCATCACCCATCCAGCACTCTACCCCTCTCCCTCTCTCTCTCCTCTCTCTCTCTATCTGTCCCAACCTATTTCCCGTCCTTTAGTTATGTATGGATGTCGACCACTCTCCCTCAAGACATAGCTGGGTCTCTCCTTCTCAACACATATACGAGTCGTTCTACCTCTCTAGTTAGGTCTCTGCCTCCCCCCTCCCCCCACCCCCCACACACACACCGATACATCGAGTGCTCTAGTCATGTCTCCCTGCCACACACAAACTTGCCCTGTGCCCTCTGACGTTCCGGTAGGTCAGTCGCCCTATATCTTTGACTTGCACACACACAATTTCGATGGCTCTCTTCATCGATCTCGCACCCACCCACTTGATCCTCTCTTCGACTCTATCGATATCTATGACCCCTCCCTCTCTTCTCGTGGATCGCCCCCTCTAATATATGATATGGATAGGCCTCTATTTCACACACATTGCATGCAAAATTTTGTTTGAGATGTCATCGACACATATTCCCGCAGATACATTCACGAAATCACACCCCCCAAACAAAAAACACTCACGAATGCACACGCCATCTGTCTAGGTTTGTAGCTCTATCACACATATCCACATAGGTGGGGGACGTGCGCGAATAGGAGAGGTGCACGCACGGTGCACGTACTCCCGTCACTTTCCCAACCACACCCACGCGGGTACACGGTGGAGCTCATTTCTGTACGAAAAGGCAGCCCACGTGGTAATTTGACACGTGTACTGGTTGTCCATTGATGGAGGATCGTCTACCACGGGTGGACAAACAAATTGCGACTTGACGCGTTATGTTTAAAAAGAGGAAAACCATGTGGGGTCTACCTTAGAGGCAAGGTTCTATACACTCGAGATGCTCTGTGCGTATTACTTTTGATGTGTCCCGTCACCTCGCAGAACGAGGAGAAGCTTGCGTACTACGCCGTCTCCCCCGCCCACGGGCGCGGTGGCTCGCAGGACGAGGTGAAGCTTGCTTACTACTACTCAATGTATATTGGTTTATTGGTCCCCATTGTATATTGTGTCAAATTTTGACTATAGATTGAACTAACAAAACGTTCGTGCATGTTACCAAAAATTATATCATTGAAAACTATGTTGAAATACGAATCCAATAATATAATTTTTGTTGACATGCATTAACATTTTGTTAGCTAAATATTTGGTAAAAATTTGGCACAAACTACAAAGGTGACCTATAAACCAAGACGGAGGTAGTAGTACTACGCCTTACGCCCGCTCCCTCACCCACACGCGCGGTGGCTCGCAGGACGAGGAGAAAATTTTACTAGTCCCTCCGTTTACTCCTCGTCCCTACCTTGGTTAGAGAGATTATCATATTGTTTGGAATATATGTCCTTTAATAGATTTCAATATGAACTACTAGTACATACTCCAAACATTGATGTATATAGACGTATTTTAGAGTGTAGATTCACTCATTTTGCTCCGTATGTAGTCCATATTGAAACGGACGTAATAGTACGCACTCTCCCTCGCCCCTCGACCCTCGCCCACGTGGTGGACGTGCAGAAATTCATTCGGTCTCATATAGCCAGAACGATATATACTGCAGTACTATTATTGCTCGACTTCCCAAAGACGCGAAGAGGCAAGGTTAATTTTTTTGGAGATGCCAAGCGCAAGGTTTATAGGAGAACGAGTAGTAGGCACCGCGTCATTTATAAATAAAGTTTTTTTTCTTCGGTGGCACGTACGCAATATAAATAGGTTTATATGGAGAGAAAAGGAAACCGCTCCACTATATACATAGGCAGGACGAGCCTACATGGTTGCTTGCTGGGGTTGCTCTCTTCACACTCTCTTGCACAAAACGAGTGTGGCCACATCTTTAACATCCCGGGGATCACTTCCGCCGGGGGAAGGGGTGGATGCTTAGTGTAGATGCGGTTGCCGTCGCTGACGGCGAAAACCCACTGTCGGCACGTCTCGATCAGGGGTCCCCGTCGTTCTCTCTCACAAAGCCGGTGAGGTTGCCTTCGTCCCTTGCTCACTGCCACGACGTGGGCATTTGTCGCCTCCCGCCGCCCTCCTCTAGTTTGAGCTCCGTCCCGACATCCCTCAGGTACAACTCCCTTTACAGCCAGCTTGCACCACTGCTCCAGCTGCCCACATCACTCCATGTGGATATTTCTCTACTTCTTTGCCCTACACATACCTCTACTGGCTTCTACGTATTGTATTTGTGATGAGTTTATGTCTCATCAACTAGTCCCAGTAATCTTATTCTAATCACGCTTCTTCAATTTCTTTGCCACACGGATGCTCATCTCGATTTTGGTGAAACTGCACAAAATGATCCGATGGTCAAAGGGTTGCAAACTTCATTTCTTCGGAAGCTCCAACGTTGCCAGCAAATTAAAGCCTGGTTAGGGTTTACGGTTCAAGGGCTAGGGACTGCATGGATCGTTTTTTTCTTTAGCTGTCTCTGTTCCAAAATAAGTGTCAACATTAGTAGCAGTACAACTTTGTACAAAAGTTTGCATAAAGTTGAGACACTTATTTTGGAACGGAGAGAGTACATATTGGCTATGATCTGTCAATCATTGAGATGCAATAGCATGCATGTTAGTCTCCTTTGTATTTGATGGAATGTTGCAACGGGCAACCTTGGACGCAAGATACATGAAACAGAAGCTGGAAGCTTCATAGCATTGTACAAATTTATCTCGCTGATAAATTACAGTACATACTATACTAGTAGTACTATGTAAAGTGTTAGGTGTCACACGGTGTCTAGAAAATATGGTGATAATGTGTGGTGGGCCATGTAATCACTGAGTCTGCGTGTTTTCACTGCTCTCGCACTCCTCCACAGTAAGAACGAATAAAATTGTAATCTAGTAGTACCTCCTTTCGCTGAAAGCGTGGGACATCCAGCAGTCCTACCACCCCAGTAATAATGACCAATGAGCCATCAAATCACATAGACCCAGCAGTAAGTTGGACGGACGAAGCAACCATCACTCTTGAATCCACTTCTCTCTTCAACGCAGGCGCCAGTGAGAGGCCACGTCCGCTCTGCCCGGGCATGAACGTGACACCGATTCTTTGGAGCGGTGCTGACCGTTTCGGGCGGGAAGCGCGCGCGGGCGATAAAGGGGCTTTGGGAGGTGCAGGCTGGTCAGGAGCGGGCGTGGCAGTGGTCTGCCTGTCCCGACTGGATGCCCGGAAGAGGATGCACCGACTCTCGCGGCTAAATCGTACACTACACACCATCTCTCTGTAGGAGTAGGTCGATGTGTTGCTCTCTCTAACACACACATGTTGTTAAACACACACGCACACGCACACACAGGTTCATAGAATAGGAATATCGTGCATGTTACCAGTCCAAGTTACCCACCACTATGACCAGCCTAAGCAATGTAACCAAACGCTCCTTACTCTGCCTTGTTATCTCCCTCGGAAACCCAATGCATGGAGCGCAACTACGCGTTGATCAGTCAAGAAATCAAAGTCAGCTTGCATGCAAGTTAATACGTGGACCTGCATGGTAGCTAAAACGACATCTCTTAGTTGTTGGGATTAATTGTTGCATTTAGAGACAGAAATCAGGGCTTTGGTTGGAGGAAGGACCGGTCAACTTTCTCTTTCTCCTCCAATCTGCTTGCACCTTGGTCCCGCTGCACCTTCTAACGTGACTTATTACACCTAGACGGAGTAGTACGAGATACGGTGGCACACTGACTTAGGTCGAATACAAGTGCCCAAAATTGTGTGCATGTTATAATAAGGATTCACTTAAAATAGTACGTCAGCGAACAGAGGGATCAATTGGACAGTGTTCACGAGCAGCAGCGAGATGTGTGAGGTAAGATACACCGCTGGCGCTTTTAATTTTTCTTATTAATTTGTTTGTTTCACCCTCTGACTGGTGGGACCCAACGTACTACGTGGAGAGAGGTAAGGTGACTAAGGCTGCATTATTTCTGTACTACCAACATTGCTTTAAATCCCAAAAGACCTTACCACCAAAGCCACATGACACGATTATGACTTAAATCCCAATGACTCGCACGCAAAAAAACACAGCATGCTTGTCACACGAATGCAGGAATGTATAAAAGGTTATTTTCCTCTCGTTGAACATAATGGGAGGGTGGTGTAGCTGGTTAGCCTATTCGCTCATCAAACTTGAGGTCTCGGGTTGGATAACTACACTTGAGCATAATTTTGTTTTTGTTCAACTTCTTTCTTCCACCCAATGACAGGTAGGCCCCACATGATAGAGAGAGAAAGTGATCTGGGG
The DNA here is from genome assembly GCF_018294505.1 of Triticum aestivum. Taxonomy (NCBI): domain Eukaryota; kingdom Viridiplantae; phylum Streptophyta; class Magnoliopsida; order Poales; family Poaceae; genus Triticum; species Triticum aestivum. Next base: position 141,375,340 of record NC_057802.1, read on the forward strand.
CGGTGCTAGGATGATTCTTTGACTGGTCAAAATGGATGGATACGGAGCTATACGATCTCGTAGTGACCGTATAATCACCTCATCACGTATACGCTGCAGGCTCGGCGCTTGTTTTCTTGGGTTTGCACTCTTCACACTCTCTCTCCACTATATATATACACGCTGGAGCCTCAGCGCTTGTAGTTGCTCTCTTCACACTCTCTCACCCTCTCCAGATCTAAACAAGACTTTGTTGGCCTCTCTCTCTCTCTCCCCTCACTGTTGGTCAAAGAGCCGGCAGGATCTGTCCGTCGGGATGGGAAGGAGGCTTAACGCTGCCGCCATCGGCGAGGGAGGGAATCCACCACCGGCGCAGCTGTTCTCTTTCACCCAGCGGCGGCGCGGGAGGGCCTCCGACCCCTTCTTCCTTGCCGCCGTACGTAGTGTGGGACGAACGGCCTCCGGCCGCCCACCGAACCACACCCCAGGAACCTTAAGGTATAATTTAATTATTCCACATGCATTGCTTTAGCTACATGTGGGCTTTTTCCGCTTCTGCACTCGAATCTAGGTGTTGGATCAAACAGGAAAGTAGTGGGGAAAGTTGTATAACATGAATCTAGGACGTGGTTCAAAGAGGAAAGGAATGGGGGAAAGTAGTGGGGAAAGTTGTATAGCATGAATCTACGACGTGGTTCAAAAAGGAAGGGAAGGGGGAAAGTTGTATAACATGAATCTAAGACGTGGTTCAAAGAGGAAAGGAATGGGGGAACGTAGTGGGGAAGGTTGTATAACATGAATCTAGGACGTGGTTCGAAGAGGAAAGGAAGAGGGGAAAGTACTAGTACAGACTGGCTATCTAGCACCTACGTTGGTCGAAAAGGGAAAACAATGACAAACGCAGTACGCACATCTGTAACGAACTAATCTTTTTGTTTTGGGGGACAAGGCTGTAGAGTTTCAGCACGACTAGATTTGTTGCGCTCACATAGGGAAAGGTGTCTAAAGATAACAAAACTGGGACCAACACAAATATGCTCCTTGGTTGTTTGTTCTTTGTTGCAACAGACTGTGCATCACCCCTTCATACATCGGTAGATGCACATGGTGCTGGTGCATCCACTGTCCCGTGCAACACTTTAGCTGTTGTTAATCTAAGGCCCTTTTTGGTTAAAAAGTCCCTAGTCCCTACCTGCTTGGTTCCAGGGACTAAACATGGACTAGAGGCTATTAAATAACATGCTAAAAGACCATGTTACCCCTAGTAATGAACTAATAGAGACAAGGTGCGATGCGGGGCAGGGGCAACTATTGGAAAAAGTCCCAAAAAGACTCTCCCTCGGGGTCTTCTTTCTTTAGTCCCAAATGCCCACTTTTAGTCCCTAAAAGTCACTCCTGTTTGGTTTAGATGGGACTGACACGGACTTTTTTAGTCCCTGCACCAAAAAGTCCCTGTAACAAACACCCTCTAATAATGCCGCTGGAAAATTGATGCAATGCCACAGTTAAAAGCAAATTACATGTTTAACAAATTTTATTGTTAATATAATCTATGTGTTAATATTAATCAGTGCCACCATTTGAGAAATGCTACTGTCTTGCTTTCTTTCCCATTTAGATAAGTTAGATGCTTCTTTTTGCTGGCTTCTGTGTCATCCATCGTTATTGATCACTAGTTGTTTCCTTTGCACCTCTGTGTAAATAGGGTTATCTACTTCACCTCGTTGCTATTGTGACCTTTTGTTGCACTGCACAAAACACTTTTGTTTTAAGAGTGTTTTGTGTAGTTCAACCAAAATGCCACACCGACAATGTTACTTGATTGCTTGATCTTAGTGGAACTGCACAAGAGGAGATCTTACTTCCTATCCATGTTGGCAAATTTGGTTCAGATCTTCTTCTTGTGAGTTGTTTGAATTCCGCGTCATGAGAGGTCAGTACTAGCTTTATTGCACATGATTGTGCAGTGTGCTTTCATATGTTGTGCTACTTGTACGGTAATGTTGCTTGATTTTAGTGAACTGCACAAATGGAGACAAGACTTCCAATCTGTATGTGCACCGTAATATCCCATTGAGGTAAGATAATGATATTTCACAACTATTGGCCTGTATTTTGCCACTTTCATCAAAAAATTAATGTCGTTGTTTAGTGCTATACTTGTGCTCCCTAATTGACATGCCAAATCTTACATTGAAGGCGAAGCTTGTCTGTTATTGAACCAAGTGATGAAGGGGAAGAACAAGCAGAAAAAAAATCAACTCCCGGTGCTGTAATGAAGCACTGGAACTGTGATGACGCAAGTAATGATATAGTTTTGCATCTTAATTTATTGCTATGGCTGGAACGAGCAATTATTTTGCCACTGATTTGATGCCACTCTTAATGTAATATGTAATTATCTCTACTTGTGCAAACGGGGATCTTCTTTGAAGATACCATATATTTTAGTGGAACTGCACAAGAAGATGTTGGAAACATTAAACTAATCGAGGAGTATATAGTAAGCATGGCAACCACAGTAGATAACAGCAGATGGTTTGGGAGAAGTGCTTGATCTGTATGCTCTACACAATAAGCCTCCTAACAAAGGTTGGTACTCGCCCACGGATTTCATCCATATGATTGAGCTTTGTCATCTCTATTGGTGTTGTGCTACTATTTAGATACTGTCATGAGAAAGTGGTATTGTCCTTGAGAAGTGTTTCATCTGTGCTGTTTTAAATATTTCCTTTCCTTTTTTCCAAGCAAACAAAGATGCTAGAATTTAGTTGTCCTCTTGTCTTTGCACAACAGGATCATCCTCCTCTGAAGAAGAATATGGAGTACGTGAAGTGACTAGTTCCGATTATGCCAGGATCAAGAAGCCCTGTCTATCTTCTCATCAGAAGGAGGAGTTGAAGGATGGTTATTACTCCCCACAGGACCAAACTAACTTCAGCTCAGAAGGACTGACATATCTCTATGTTTTTGCTATGATGCGCAAGTACAATGTTGTTCTAGGATTCTTTTCGGTGAGTTCTAGTTTTTTAAAAGTATGCTCTACATGGACCATGTAGGTGCCTGTTTTAACTGTCAATTCATAGTACAGTTTGCTTTATACTAATCACTTTTTTGTATTTGTGCAAACAGGGGTGCTCAGCTTGATTTCAATGGGAACTGCACAAAATGTTTAAGAATACATCGAATCATTCATTTCCACCACAAGAAAGGAGGTGCTGATATGTTCAAGGCGTTGCAACATATAAGGGCGAAATCATACAAGCTACGCGCGAATTTGGTTGATTTTGGTGGAACTGCACAAAAAGAATAGCTGGTTTATTTAGCACGAGGTGCCATGTCAATGTCCGTACTGATGGAAAACCCTGCCCATTCCACAATCGTAGGCATTTGATATTTTGGAATGGGAAAACCTTGTCAAAGTTTGGTCATTGATGTACGCAAAACAACAAGCATTTGACATTTTGGAATGGGACAACCTTTTCAAATTGCTCATTGATGTTAGCAAGAAGACATGCGTTTGATATTTTTGAATGGGACGCCCTTTGCTATCAGCAGCGTTGATCTGTTCTTCTTTATTCTTTAGTTGTGAAGTAAATATTGGCTCTGACATGTGAATCGCTGAGATGCATAATCATCGATTGTTTTGAATGTTCTCTATGAATTGCCAGGCCTGTGTGTTTGATTGCAATGTATAGGAACGCTAAAAAGCTGCGCAAACTCTTTGTACTCCGGTCAAAGTAGAGATACTTTGACTGCAGACAAAACTTGTATGCTGACCAAAAAGGACCGGAGGGAGTACATGTGAAACTGCTGCAAACGAGGTGATCACCCTGGGAATAATGCTAGTACTTTTTGTTTTGCATGTTCATCCAATGCCAGTGATACAAGAATTCGAACTAATCGAACTAAATTCATTCATGCACGGTCGGATTTCATATAAACATGCCGGATTTCATTACATTTCATACATGCTTCAACTAAAAAGGGGTGCGCTGGAGGTATAATTAAGGGATAATTAGATTTATGCCCCTAGTTGTGTCCCACTCGTCTGTTTTACCCCTAATTCCCAAAAGTCACCGGTTCTGTCCAAGTCACTTTGCTCCTCTTATGCTTTTGCCCTTTAACCATTTGACCGTCAGTTTGAAAACTTCATAACTAATTCATACTGAATCAGAAAAATGCGAATAAGATACCAAAATGTTCAGAAAAACATCACCTATATGTCACTGTCATTTGCATTCATGAAAAAAGTGTTGGAAAGTGCACATCCGAGTTTTAGCTCTTTTGATACCACCATGAATAGTGAACTCTAAAAAAATTCAAAAAAATTCAAAAAAAATATGGTGGCGAAGAACAACAAATGTTCAAAGTGCTTGCCAAGTTTCATTAGGAAACGACATTCATGGAAGTCGTGGCAAAAAAATAATCTATTTTGGATTGCTGATTGTTTTTTTTGCCGCGGCACCCACGAATGTTATTCCCTGATGAAACATGGCAGGCACTTAAAACATTTGTCATTCTTTGCCACCAATTTTATTTTAGTTTTTTTGAACTTTTTTAGATTTTACTATTCATGGTGGTAGCATAAGACCTAAAACTCGGATGGGCACTTTCCAACACTTTTTTCATGAATGCAAATAACACTGACGTATAGGTGATGCTTTTCTGAACATTTTGGTATCTTATTTGCATTTTTCTGATTTAGTATGAATTAGTTATGAAGTTTTCAAACTGATGGTCAAACGGTCAAAGGGCAAAAGCATAATAGGAGCAAAGTTACTTGGACAGAACCAGTGACTTTTGGGAATTAGGGGTAAAACAGATGAGTGGGACACAACTAGGGGCATAAATCTAATTATCCCTATAATTAATTAACCGAAGCTACCCACCTGTGTCCGGCTGAGCCGAACAGAAGCTTCTTCTCAAGCGGACTGAGCTTCAGTGACTTAACTGTAGGTGCAGTTGCATAACTGACATGTGGCCCAGATGCTTGTTGGGCCCACGTGTCAGTGAGCCAACTGCACTAGCAATTAAGTAGAAGCAGCGTCCTTTTCCAACATAGCTCTCCGACTCCACGTCGCCGCCAAGAAGCTAATCGGCCATCAATGGTCAACCCGCCTGGCTTGGCTTCAACTGGAGGGCAGCAGCGGTGGCCTTACTTGGACCCGAGTGGCAGCGGCCTACCATGCTCTACTCTTCCTCATTTCCTGTGTGGCGCGGCCTCGTTGGCAGCGGGGCAGGGCCTCGACGGAGCCAGCGATGTCCTCTGTCTCGTTGCCGGCGGGGCGGCGCCTCGACGGAGCGGGGGAAATCCTCCCGGTCGTTGCTGGCGGGGTGGGGCCTCGGCTGAGCTGGCGATGTCCTCTACCTCGTTGTTGGCGGGGCGGGGCCTCGGCGGAGTAGGGCCTCTGCCTCGGTGCCGGCGAGGCGGGGCCTCGGCGGAGCCGGCGGTGTCCTCTACCTCGTTGTTGGCGCCGCGGGGCCTCGGCGGAGCAGGGCCTCGTCGACGCCAGCGGAGCGAGGACTCGACGGAGCCGGCATTGTCCTCTACCTCGTCCTCGGTCTCCCCAAACAGCGCCTCACGTCGCTTCATCGCCCTCTTTGTAGGCGGCCGCAGCCTTCGCCACCCGCATGTGGTAATGCCAGTGCTCGAGGCGGCCCTCGCGGGCGGAGCGGTACGAGTCGAGCAGCGCCTCCTGCTCCGCCCGCTCCGCGGCTATCTGCTCCTCCGCCTGCAGGTGCTCCTGGAGGAGATGGTGGTTGTAGGCGGCGTCGGCCTGCGCCTCCTAGAACTGCTCCTCACTCTTCTGCCTCACCAGGTCCATGTATTGGGCACGGGCCTCGCCGATGGTCATGGTGCAATGCACCGGCGACGATGGCACGGTGGAGGGGGTTGGCGCTGGATCGTCGACTACCATGTTCTCCATTGGGATGTCGTCGTCCTCCGGCTTCCTGTCGGACAGGCAGTCGGCAGCAATGGCTGCCATCTCCTTCTGGTCCGCCGTCCGCCTGTCCCAAAGAGCGCTGGAGCGCGTGGAAGCCATGGTGGGCAGTAGTGGTGTGGATAAGAGAAAGGGAACAGAGGCGGATGACTGCAGCTATGGCCGGCGCAGCAGTTTATATAGCAATGGTGGGCGGCGGAGGGACGGACGTGTGGCGCCGGAGTAGCCGCCTCGGCAACCGCATATCATCAATGTGGGCGGCAGACGGATGGACGGACGACACTTGTGTCATTTGAAGGCGGAGCATTCGCCTGCACCGGGAAGCGTGGCGGGCGGCGCTGACCGTTTCGGGCGGAAAGCGCGCGCGGTTGAGGGAGGCAATTTGGTTGGCCAGGGCAATCAGACTCGTGCTTGGCAGCGGGTCGGTCCAGTAGCTGGACATGCTGGCTCACAGCAAGCTCACCGAGCTGAGCGACGACAATCAGACAATGGACGTAGCTTTCGACCAGGAGCCGGTGCCACTGTCCAAGCCGGTTCATGCCGTGTCCCCATAGAGGAGGTGCGGCTGCACTTCGACGCCCTAATGGCGGAAGAGCTACCAGCGCAGGAGTACCTGTGCTGCAACCTCCGTTTCGTCAACGAGCACCGGTGAACAAGCAAACGACAACGCCGTCGCGGACATGTGGCCCTATGATCCTGGCTTCTCGAATGAGCAGCGGGCACTGTATCAGACCATCCATAGGGCCCGCAAGGCCCTCTCCGTCGTTCTTGAGGTGTGAGCACCGCAGAGTTTTCTTGAGCGATGTTTTCGTTTTTTAGACAAGAGCGTTGTTTTCGTTGTTGTTTTGAGGAGAGCAGGGTATTAACTGGGCGGGCTGTGGCCCGTCTTGCCCAGGCCAGATATTAATTTTTTTCAAGCTGAAAATGGCTAGACCAGCTATACTTTTTTTGAGGAATACCCAGGCAAGGTCAACTGATTATTCTCCGCCCCGCTGGGCTGCAAATCTTTCCTAGGAGGGATGCATTAGGCTTAACAAGAAAATGAGCTTTAAGAAATAATAAATGGGATGTAATTATAAAAACTAGGCTGTAACTATAAAAAATGCGCCAAACACGTAATTAGTTTATAAAATATTATTTTTGGATTTTGGAAATTTTAATTTCATTAATTGTTGCGCGCGCAATGTTTCATTGGATTTTTACGTAAGACAAATTTATATTGAAATTGTATTTAATCTGACTAGAAATTTAGGGATAAAAATATTTCGAATCCCATCAAAATGTGGGAAATTTTATTGAATTCTGTTTTGAACGGTTGGTTGAAATTATTAATCATTGTCCTAGCTAGAAAATGGGTTGTACTTTTAACAAACTGTAAATGGGCTATAGTAAACTCCATTAGAATTAAAAATGGGTTCTACATTCTTACAAATCTCAAATAGGCTAGAAGTTCTCTGCCACACACTTGTGGGCCTACTAAGTTGACGCGTCCCCTAAAAAAGATAAGTTGATGTGTATGCAAGGCTTTATCAACTTATAGTCAACACACGGTTCTAGCAACAGTGGCCGTTGGATGTCCATCCAACGGATGTCGTGCTACTTCTTCAATCTTGGATATTCTAGCTTCACCCGCCCAAAAAATGATTCCTCCCCCTGACATCTGGGGCGCACCGTTTCGGAGGCTGACCTGTGGGCCTACTAGGTTGATGTGTACCAAGGGCTTTGTCAACTTAGTCAATATAAACGATTCTAGCTGCAGTGACCGTACGATGTCCATCCAACGACCATCGTGCTTCTTCAACCTCTAGTCTTCTTTCTCCAGCCGCCCAAAGCAGCGCCGGGCGTGCCGCCTGCTCCTGCCTCCCTTGGCCGGCTGTGCTACCGCGGAGGCCTCACATCCCCTACTACTCCTACCGCTAGCCAGGCCCTGCGGCGACGGCAACCTCACACCATAGCCGAACCAGTGAACCCTCATACTCCTCTCTGCGTGGGCATCCACTGGCGCGTCTTCCCCGGCTCCGCGTCGTTCCCTTCCTAGGCATCACCGTCGTCCACCGCCTTGGTGCTCTCGGCGCGGCGTGGTCAATGTGGTTAACGAACGACTTCCATCGAAAGAGTACTGTACGTTGAGAGGCTGACAGCTGGGTCCACGGCCGCAGCAACGAAGTGCCTCCTTATTACGCGCAAAATAATTATTCCTCCACCGGACAGCGGGGACCCACCAGACGGGCCAACGTATTACACGAAAAACATGTTTGCCCCCTGACTGCTGGGACCCACCAGCTACATCTTCGCACGCAAGGAAGTGCCCATATTAAGGACAAAAAATGATTTGCCCCCTGACTGCTGGGACCCACCAGCTACATCTTCGCACACAAGGAAGTAACTGACAGTCGGGACCCACCTAGTCGAAGCATATGTAGCGTTGTCATTCTGGTCGCGAATGTGTACGTACATATGATCGGTCTGTCTGCAGGCTGAAGCAATGAACCGTGGCCGTGTAAGGAAGGGCACGTGTCGTAGTAGAGGCGCGCACGTGTGTCGTAGTAGAGGTACGCATGTAGCATGTACATGTACGTACAGCGGCCAGGGTGCAACAAAGTAAATACGGCCACATATGTACATACGGGCGGGGTCTCGAACACCTACTCACGCATACATACGGCCAGGGCTCGTGTACATGGCTGGGTCGGAACGGGGAAACTGCGTCGTCGTCGTGTTCATGGGGAGGGAACGGAATGCGTCGTGTTCATCGGGTAGCAACGGAACGCGTGCTGTTCATCAGGAGCCAACCGGCTTGGACGGAACAGCCGATGGAAACGAGGCCTGGCGTACCGCAGAATGGAGGAAACGGCCTTGTGTTCGACTGGCCATGGTCGAAACGGGATCCTGTTCATCGGGAGGGGTCTGGCATACTGCAAAACGGAGGGAACGAACCTCCTACGGTTGAAACAGGGTCCTGTTGGTCGGGAGGGGTGTGGCGTACCGCAAAACGGAGGAAACGGACTTGTGTTGGAGCGCTACAGTCGAAATGGGGGTCCTGTTCATCGGGAGGGGTGTGGCGTACCGCAAAACGGGACTCCTCGAGATAATGTTCATCTCCACCATCGACTGCCTCCACAGGCTACTGTTCATCCACCGTCAACCTCCTCCAGCCTCCACCTGCGACTGTTCATCCACGGGCTCCTGTTCATCCAGCCTCCACCGCGTGCTTCTCCACCGACTACTGTTCAATCAGCCCTCTCCACCGGGTCCTGTTCAACCACCCCTCCACGGGCTACTGTTCATCCAGCCCTCCACCGGCTACTGTTCAACCAGCCCTCCACGGGGTCGTCCGGTTCATCCAGCTCTCCACGGGGTCGTGTTCATCAAGCCCTCCACGAGGTCCTGTTCATCCACCGGCTCGATCGATCGGGGTCCTGTTCATCCAACCCCCCACCGGGAACTGTTCATCCAAACCCCCAACAATGCTCACTGTTCATCAAGAAGCAGCATCGATCGGCTTCAGTTAGCAGTAGTAGCGAAGGAATCACTCGGGTTCAGTTAACAGCAAGGGATCGATTGATCGCTCGGGTTCAGTAATCCGTAGCCTGCAGTGCAATCGCTCGGGGTTCAGTTAAAGCTCAACGCCTCGCTCGGGTTCAGTTAGAGCGCAATGCCTCGCACACACGCGCGTACATACGAGAGAAACGCGCATCGCTCGGCCCCCGACCACCCACCGTAACCGGGAACTCCCCCGATATTTTCCTCGCCCTCGCTTCTACCATGGTTTTTTCGTCATGGACGGCCCAAAGAATGTCATGCAGCTGCGTCTCCGGCTCGCCCAGGACAAAAAGACCATTTTCTGTCATGATTATTTGTCATAGAAGTAGGAGCCCACCACATCTATGATGATACCGACTTTTGTCACAATTATCGTCATAGAAGTGTCATAAGTATGACAGAAAAAAATTGTTCGGCCCAAAATGTCACAGATGTGTCTTTTTGTAGTGGTGTGCGATGCGGGGCGTACGGCTGATCCAGGAGAACTGTTTGCGATGAGTCAGAACAACAGAAACGGGCAGCCATATCAATGTGTGTGCGATATATGGCATACAGTTCGCTTCAATGCATTGTGTGCTATTAGGGAATGCAACAGAAACGGTCAGCCAGATCAAGGTGTGTGTGATATACGGCATACGTTCACTCGGATGAACCATTTTCGATTAGGGAAGAGAACAAAAACGGATCAACTTAACAAGATGTGTGTGATATGCGGCATACAGTTCACATAGATGAACTGTTTGCGATGAGCCAAAAGAACACAAACGATTCGTGTAAACAAGATGTGTGTGATACGCAACAAACAGCCCACTCATGAACTGTTTGCGATGAGAAATTATAACACATACGGTTACTATAGTTAGTTCGTGTGCGATTTTGTTCGTGCAAAAAACTTTGCAAAATGCAAACTAGTTGCCTGCAGTGGCTAGGAGTATCGCACATGATGCGTCTGCGAGTACTCGTGTGCGATGATTAGTAAGTTACACATGCGTTTCCTTATGTTAACACGTGTGTGATAAATAACACGTGGCACCGCATATGGTATTCGGGTTGTGTGTGTGCTCCACTTAATCTTCCCGCGCTCCAGCGAATGCTTCCTGTGCTCCACATGTGTGAATTGTAAAATCCACGCCTCTTCCCTCGTCGGTTTCCCGCCACCAGCTAATGCTTTCCTGCATATAACCTAGGCTGCAACGCACCGTCGCAACACTCTGCGCAGATCTAGTCCTCACCCATCTACCATTAGTTATTCCAAGCATGCCAGGCAACGACCAAAGCTTCAACGTCGACCCCTACCTGCGTTACATCTTCGGTGAGGGGAACGAGCCGGAGCAGGTCGGGGAGCAAGAGCTTCATCAGCCGGTGCAGGCACCATGGCCCATCGGCAGCGATATCGGTGTGACAGTCCTTGGGCACACAATCGACATATTGCAGAGGAGGTGTGCTGAGCGGTTTGCCATCCACTGTGCAAAAGATCCAGAGCTGCTCGGCGGCATGATCAACGACCCACCCGAAGAGCCGCCGTCACTAGTGCTCATCGAGAGCCTGATGCCCCTCAAGGAATGGGCAGAGAACCTCTCGATTCAGTCAGGACACAGGCAGCATGTGGCTTCATCATTGCCAGCGGCGGCTGTGTCAACCTCGATCCCGATGATGTGGTGGCTAGGCTCGAGCGCATCCTTAGCGGAGTTGACGTCCCCGACGAAGTAGAACATCGCCAACGTGATATCTTGAGGATGCAGGTGATGGACGGAATTTGCTACCAGGCCAGAGACATGGAAATGGAGCGGTTCCACAGAGATATCATGCGCGCGATTGCACACCCCAAGAGCCTCCCAGCGCCAGCAGCTCAATAGGCGGAGGCGGATCGGGACACTTGGAGTGAACGACCACAAGGGTGCTATGCTGATCATGGAGTCCGAGAAGACTGTCATCGGAAGACCGCCAGCTCAGCCTTTTAGCCTATATTTTATTATAATTTTATGCATATGTAGGTCGTGAGTGTTCTGGGCCTTGCCGCATGTGGCATTTTAAATTATCCTGAATATGTAAGACAATTATTAACCGTTGCCATTGTAAATTTGCCTCAACGGCGAGCAGAGCGCACGCAGGGATGCCAGAGCGGAGCGCACCGCGGCCGCCTCAATGGCGAGAAAAACGCGCGGACAGACGCGAGCAGAGCGCATTGCGGCCGCCTCAACGGCGAGTAACCACGTGGTCAACCTTCTGGCACCCCGTGGGAGGCGCGACGGCGCATCCATAGGACACGATGGTGATATCTTGACCGTGTGTGATAGTGGGCAGACACATACACGTACATCCGAGAACACGGGCCCACATTTCGGGCTTCCGATGCGTGGCATACGGTTGATCCAAAAGAACTGTTTGCGATGAGCCAGAACAACAGACTGGGCTTTGTAGGCCCAGAACCATCAATAAATTTTGACCTTGTTCTCAACACATTGCATATTACAACGCAATAAGTAATTGCAAATATGTTCACACCTATCAAACTAATATGTGTTCACACTTAGCACCGGGCTATAAAAACTACCCACTCGAAAATTACTTCACAGTTCCTCCCTTCATCACCCACAAAACTGGTCGTTCCTGTCAAGTCGTTCCGCCATGACCGGTAGGAGGAGTTTTGGGTGGACATATAACCAGGCAGCAAAGACCAAGGCCGTGGAAGCACTAGAAAGGTCCCTCCGTGAAGTGGCAGCCACAGCAGAGATGTCCCGGCGCGCCGCGGAGCCCTCGAATGAGTTCTCACGGGCACGCGAGGGCTCTCACAAGCGCACTCGTCACGTCGGCCATCACGACGAGCTGGCGTTCCTGAACTCCTTGGCCGGCGACAACGACATTCTCGCTGGCCTCATTAAGTAGCAGGAGCTGGTCGACGGCTTGATGAAGCTGCTTGAGATCAGCGATGCCTCGGTTGACAAGGCGACCGGCCTCGTCGAGCAACTCATGGGTGACAATGCAAAGCTCCTCAAGGCACTTGCCAAGAAGGAGGAGGAGGCCGCCGGCTGGAAGATGCTGCATGAGCAGAGCAGTGCCTCGGGGATGATGCTGACAGCGGTCGTCGAGGAACTGATGGGTGACTTGAGGAAGCTCCGGATCGAGCGCGAGCAGGAGGTGGAGGAATCTGTGGCTCCTTTAAAGCAAAGTCATGGGGAATTGAAGGAGCTGGAGGATGTCATCGCCTGGCGATCCATCGACGAGTAGACAAACAGTAGCGACCCAGATCGTTGTCTGCGATTTCCTTCTTCTCTTGTCCCCGTGTCTTCCAGGCATTACTGCATGTGGCATTTTAAATTATCCGGAATATGTAAGACAATTATTATCTGGGCCATTGTAAATTTGTCGTCATATTATCCGTTGCCATTTTATTTGTCGTCGTATTATCAGTTGCCCTATGTGGCAATTTAAATTAGGCCAGAATACGAGTTGAAAACACGAACAAAGCAAATGCTGCCATGCGATCACAAGCAAACACCCTCCATCCAGGTGCTTTAATTAACCCATTAATGGAGAAGTTGTGAGCTAGGCGGGCGGCCACTAGTGCATGGAGGTCAAAGAGCTCGCTTCCCGATGAGCATGGGCGGCCTTGCTGCTCGCACGTGTCCCGTCGAGCCTGCGAGGTGGACAGGATGCATGCGTCTCGTCGAGCCTGCGCGGAGGACTACTCGCACGTGTCCCGTTGAGCCTGCACGGCAGACTTCTCGCACTCGTCCCGTCTAATCAAATAGCTGCACACACGCCACCGAGTATGGTTAAATTTTGACATGGTTCATATAATACGACCGTTTGCGATATTAACGTCTCAGCTATTTGTTTCAAAAAGGACTTCGTTGGCTATTAATGCGTGCGCCTTGTCTCAAACTGGACGTTTTTTTTACCATGGCAGATATGTGCCATGTCATGAAACCATGCCAAGTTTCATGTTTTTTGGGTGAGTTTTTGATTTACTGGGATTTAAAAACCGAGATTCTCAATGTTTCAGGACGATGAGAAGTTTGTAATTCATTCCCATTCCTTAAATCAAACCTAACACATGCACCCAATGACACATGTACGGTTTCCCACCCATTTTGCTTCACTGGAGCATGTGCTTGTAGTTCAAATTTGAATTATGGACTACATTAAATGCCTAGAAAACTTAATTAATATATACAATGGCCAAACGAACTCGGAACAGTTTCAAATTTCAGCACGACACTCCTATTATTCTATGTTGCCTATAGAAAACAAAGTTCAAGGCGAGAAGAGGCAGCGGTTACCGTTTCGCCCACAAGAGGGGCATGTTTCCCTACCGGAACCACGAGGGTTGCGAGAACAAATTGGCAATGTTTTTACCATGACATATGTGCCATGACGTGACACCATGCCACCTTTGATGACTTTCTGGTGAGTTTTGGATTTATGGGGATTTAAATGCCGAGATTCCAAATGTTTGAGGATGAGCCTTGACATTGGTGTCGGTGTCAAAACTGGCGGATCTCGGGTAGGGGGTCCCGAACTGTGCGTCTAAGGCGGATGGTAACAAGAGGCGGGGGACACAATGTTTACCTAGGTTCGGGCCCTCTCGATGGAGGTAATACCCTACTTCCTGCTTGATTGATCTTGATGATATGAGTATTACAAGAGTTGATCTACCACGAGATCGTAGAGGCTAAACCCTAGAAGCTAGCCTATGATTATGATTGTTGTTGTCCTACGGACTAAACCCTCCAGTTTATATAGACACCGGAAGGGGCTAGGGTTACCCAGAGTCGGTTACAAGGGAGGAGATCTACATATCCGAATTGCCAAGCTTGCCTTCCACGCAAAGGAGAGTCCCACCTGGACACGGGACGAAGTCTTCAATCTTGTATCTTCATAGTCCAACAGTCCGACCAAAGTATATAGTCCGGCTGTCCGAGGACCCCCTAATCCAGGACTCCCTCAGTAGCCCCTGAACCAGGCTTCAATGACGATAAGTCCGGCGTGCAGATTGTCTTCGGCATTGCAAGGCGGGTTCCTCCTCCGAATACTCCATAGAAGATTTTGAACACAAGGATTGTGCCCGGCTCTGCAAAACAAATTCCACATACCACCGTAGAGAGTGTAATATTCCACAAATCTAATCTGCTGACAACTTTTCATAACATGACATCCTGCCGTGGTCCGGTCATTACGAACTATTTTTTCCAGCCTGCCATTGCACGTGTTGCGATGCGGTTTTCTTGGCACGTCTTGTCGAAGCAGAGATCGTGTCCCCTTATCACGGGATTCTCATCAATACGGGTGTGGGTAACCCAATCGTGCCTGCTGGTATGACTCCTCGATTTTAGGCAAGTTCCAAACGGCCACGCGGAGGACGCTTGATATTCACCCTCTTTATAAAGGGGCCAAGGCCTGTCCTTTTCTTCTCGCGCTCGATCCTTCCCTTCTCCCACCTCGAATTACAACACCCAAGGCTCAGGCTAAGCGCTTCGGACCTTCAATCATGTCCGGATCCAACCTTCAAGGCCGGTGGATGGCCTCCTCTGTCACAGAGGAGGACATCAAGAAGCTAAGAGAAGCTACGTATCTGACCGCCGAAATCTCACACAGGCTACCTGCTCAAGGGCAGGTCATCCCCACTGCCGAACCCAACGACAGTGTCGTATTTGTTTCCCACTTCCTCTGAGGGCTAGGTTTTAGTCTTGATCCCTTTGTTAGAGGGCCTATGTTCTATTACGGGCTCGATTTCCATGATCTAGCTCCAGATTCCATCCTTCACATCTCGTCGTTTATCGTCGTGTGTGAGGCCTTCCTCCGCATCACCCCACACTTCTGCTTATGGCTTAAGACCTTCAATGTGAAGCTGAAGATGATCGATGGGCGACACGCCGAATGCGGAGGTGCCATAATAAGCAAAGGCGCTGATGCTCCATGGCCAAAGGGTTCCTTCCCGGAGATGTCCAACTTATGGCAGCAGGAGTGGTTTTACATCACAGCTCCCCGAAGTACTAAGTGGGTAGCTGCCCCTGCCTTCCGTTCGGGGCCCCCGCCACAACTGGCGTCATGGGTCAACAAGGGGCTGGACTGGGGCCAGTTAATGATGTGCCGACATTGCAGAGTCGCATCCGAGATCTCCTCAAGAGAGATGTCAGCCTTGTCAAGGTAATGCAAGTCATGCTAGTTCGTCGGGTCCTGCCATGCCAACGTCAACCTCTCCGTATGTGGGAGTTCAACCCGGAAGGACTGCGAACTATTCAGCAATTCTTCGGCGTGACGCTCGAAGAGATGTATGGATTGTTCTTCGGTTCACGAATAAAGTGTCCGGACACCACCGAGGATGCGGGTCTAAACTGCAATCGTACAGATACCCATGTAAGTAATTATGCGGCTGAACACACTGTCTTTTCATTTGTCACAACATCATTCTGAAAAAAAAATCACTCTTGGCCAGGACTGGATAAGAAAGGCAAAGATGATCAGGTGTTTGGCCCCCCTTCCCGAAGGCTCACCGGATCCTGTACTAGCCAGGATGCTTGAGCACGCACCTTATCAAGTGCCGTCAGGGGATGATAAAGGGAGGAATAAAGAAGCCGAAAGCGGGCCTCATGCATTACTCATCCAAACCGGGGGAATTAGTGTCTCCGTGAAGGAGGATAATCAGGGAGAAGAATCTAAAATCCCCTCTCCCCAAGGAAGGAAAAGGACCGCCTCTGAAGTCTTGGAAACGAGGGTTTCCAAACGAGGGAAGAAACCTTCGTCAGGGGGCCCTGTCCCGGAGGGCGTCCTTACCGCACCGTGCCCGCAAGGGGGTCAGCCCTCCACCGAGCTGTAAGTGAACAAGAGTACTTTTGGTAAACATATCCTGCTTCTTCTCCAAGGACAATAACCGAGACGTATGTCTTGCAGTTCGGATCGTAGCCCTTCTCGACAGAGTTCATCTTCGGGGGCTCTTCTTCCGGAGATGATGGAGAGTGAAACACCTCCCCCTGTCTCCCCGCCTCATGAGGCGGACGACCCTGAGGTGTCGTCACGGAGGATTTCTCCTGATCCGCCAAGGCCAGAAGGTAACCCTTCGGCCACCCGAAGTCCGGAGTATTCGGCTCCTAAGGAGAGCGACAGAAAGAGTCCCGTACTGTCCGGTGCACGACCGGACGCACTGATGGGTCTTCTGGAGCAAGCGGCTATCTCAGAGGCGCATCGTACTTTAATGGGTATGGTGGTTGAGAGGATTTCATCCGCCAAAAGTGGGTTGCATGAAGCTTTTATGAGCCTGCTAAGAGGCTTTGAGGTACGCAAAGTAATATATATTTTTTGACGGTACCGCACATGCTAGGTGTGCCCTATACAGATAGTAGCCCCTGAGACTCTGGTTGCTGTCCAAAGGCGGCAAACATAGGATCATAGTCCTAGGTAATGATCATGTTGCTTACATGTGCAGGCGGCTGAGGGTCCGGTGACTTGCCGGACTGGTGAGTTTGCCGAACTGAGGTGGCAGCTTGATGCGGTAGATGCCGACATCGTGCTTGTGAACGAGCGGCTTGACGAGGCACAGGGTATGTATTTTTCGGTGGCCAACAGATATTAAGAGGAGCATGATGCTAGTACCTATAATATGCTGTGACTGCAGATGGAGCTGCCGCCGTGGAGACCCTTCGGGCGGAACTTGCCCGAGCCAAGGAACAAGCCAGGAGAAGTGATGCGGCCGCCCTAAAGGCGGCTGAAGAGTTAAGAGCCGAACAGGCTGCTCATCGCCAGAGCGAAGATAAAATAGCCAAGATGGCTGTTGAGCTGAAGGATGCCGTCGGCCGGTACGAGCTTCTTGAAAAGGAAAGCCAAACGAAAACGGCGGACCTGAAGAAAGCCATGGTAGCAGCCAAGGAAAACCGCTCTAAAATCAGAGCGGAAAAGGAGGAGCTTCGTCCAGCCGGAGATATCACGGCTGGGAAGCCCTTTTTGTTGTGGACGAAGTTCGGAGATCCGAAGTATGCCCCTCTGGATCAATTATGGAGTGCTGCAGACGCGTACTTGGACTTGGCAACGAGTGTTGCTGATGCGACTGAGTTTTTCAAAGATCAGAAAGATCATGAAGTGGAAAGGTTGTTCTGGTCGCAGTTCAGTGTTCCCACGCGTCCGCTGCTGTTAAATGAACAAATGGCCGAGTGGGCTAAGCTCCATAGGTTGTCTGGACTTGCCATGAGGTCTGTCGTGGATCATCTTTGGCTGGAGGGACCAAGGCCGAATAGTTATTTTGGTTTAGTGCAATGATTCCTTGGTGCTGTGCCGCATATCGATGCTGTAAAGAGGTCGGCGTGCATAGAGGGTGCGCGGATGGCTCTTGCCCGTGTTAAGACATACTGGGCAGAGATGGAGGCCACTGCTATTGCAACCGAGGATCCGGCCGTAGGCCAGGTCTCGGCCGAGCACTATTTTGAAGAAGTCCTAGAAGGTGCTCGTTTAATAGAGGCTCAGTGCTCGAAGAGTATCATGTTCGAGTGACATGTATCCCAATTGTAAAAACAATGCTATTTGGATTATAAAGGCTGTGTTTATACTTTTGCCTGAAAGTATTATGATGCCTCCTGTGCGGCCGTTTATGTATGTATATAACCTGAAAGTTTGCAGTCGTCGGCTTCAGCCCCCACGCATATAATGTGGGGGTGTTCGGAAAAGCGCGTATTCACACTTGATCCAACGTCTTGGTCCATTAAGGAGGTGATAGAGCGGCGAACAAGGCAATCGGACTATATAGCTTTAACACTTTCACTTAGCCATAGGAGTTTGACGGTGGGGCTACTATATAGCCCCTAGTACTTCCGTGCTCATCCGAATACGGGGCGCGTACATACATGACCGGGAAACCGGCCCTTCGTTAATGCGGAGGAATCGCGAAGATTCCGCTGAGTCATCGAGTGGTTGACCAGTCTCGCGCTTTACCATGACAGTCAGTTTTCGACTTTCTCTACTGAGGTGCTCATCCAGATGAACCAAGGAACAATTGCAGTAGTTCTCCCGGTGCCACCTTAGCCGATAGAGCGGAACATAAGGTAGCAAAACACGGGAGCCGGGCAAACCCAACTATTGACCAAAGACATGATTCGGAGCTGATGCATATAAGGCCAAACTCGCGACGCCGAACACTCCCTAAGGTATTCGGTCTTTACAACGTATACTGGGCTGAGTAACGCCCTCGATAATGAACCCTGAATTTCCAGGTACGTGCATTAGTCTGACGTGACGAAATGCCAATAACTCCGGCATCCCTCTTGGTTATGTTGAATATCCGGAGGGTGTGAAGCAACAAGAGACAGTAAAAAAGGTTTACACTGGGTCTTAATCTAAAAAGAAACCTTTGAGCGGGGCCCTGCTGCAGGTCTGCGCCTGTGTATCCATTGTGCCGTATCCTGGAAGGGTGTAGCACGATGATCATCTGTAAGAGAGAAAAGCCCAGGTGAAAGTTTTCGTGCGAAAAATTGGTTATTCTTAATGAACCATTAAAATTCAATCTAAATAAGGTCAAGCCAAACTGTAGTCCTTTTTACATGCGGAAGCCCCTAGCACCACCTATGGGGGTGTATCCATCGACCCAATCTCAGGTTTATCTGAGCTATTACAGCTAGTGGTGCGCCGGACTCGTCTAGCCGTGTCCGCGGTCTTGACGACCGATCATTTATTCTGGTTGGAGAGGTCGTTCAGTGTTCGGCTGCTAGAGCCACCACACATTCTTCCACACGTAAGGAACGCTCTGTGTTTCCGCCAACTATGACGATACCACGTGGACCGGGCATCTTAAGCTTAAGATAAGCGTAATGCGGTACTGCATTAAAACGAGCGAAGGCCGTTCTTCCGAGTAGTGCGTGATAGCCGCTTCGGAATGGAGCGATGTCGAAGGTTAATTCTTTGCTTCGGAAGTTGTCGGGAGAACCGAATACAACCTCTAGAACTAGAGAGCCCGTGCAGCGGGCCTATGGCCCTCGTATTACTCCTTTAAAGGTAGTATTGCTTTGGCTGATTCTTGTTGGGTCTATCCCCATTTTGCGGACTGTGTCCTGATATATCAGATTAAGACTACTGTCGCCGTCCATAAGGACTCGGGTGAGATGGTACCCGTCAATTATTGGGTCTAGCACCAAGGCAGCCGATCCTCCGTGCCGGATACTAGTTGGGTGATCCCTGTGATCAAAAGTGATCGGGCAGGCCGACCAAGGGTTGAACTTGGGGGTGAAGGGCTCCACGGCGCATACGTCTCGGAGTGCGCGTTTGCTCCTCCTCTTCGTTACGTGAATCATGTTCACTGTTTTTACCTCTGGTGGGAATTT
This sequence comes from Triticum aestivum, assembly GCF_018294505.1. Classification (NCBI taxonomy): domain Eukaryota; kingdom Viridiplantae; phylum Streptophyta; class Magnoliopsida; order Poales; family Poaceae; genus Triticum; species Triticum aestivum. Next base: position 141,395,111 of record NC_057802.1, read on the forward strand.
TTTCTGTCCCCCAGTGTTTGACTGGCGAGGCTCATCCTCGTCTTCACTTGGTGTCTCCCTCCCCTTGCGTTCGGCGTTTAGCTTGCCGGCTTGCTTGAAGACCCAGCATTCTTTGTTGGTGTGATTTGAAGGTTTGTCGGAGGTGCCATGAATCTGACATAATCTGTCTAGAATCTTGTTTAGGCTGGACGGTCCATCTCTGCTGCCTTTGAATGGCTTTTTCCGTTGACCGGGTCGAGAGCCCCTGAATCCGGCGTTTACCGCCGTGTTGTCTGGGTTGTCTTCATTGTTTCGACGCTTGCTTTTATTGCGTTGCGGTTTTCCATTGCCATCCCTGACTTCGGATGTGCCTGGGTCGCTGGTGTCGCTACGGGCCAGCCAACTATCTTCGCCCATGCAAAAGCGGGTCATAAGGCTTGTTAGGGCTGCCATTGTCCTCGGTTTTTCCTGGCCGAGGTGTCTGGCGAGCCATTCGTCCCAGACACTGTGTTTGAAAGCCGCTAAGGCTTCGGCGTCCGGGCAGTCGACAATTTGATTCTTCCTGGTGAGGAATCTGTTCCAAAGCTATCAGGCTGACTCTCCGGGCTGTTGAATTATATGACTTAAATCATCTGCATCCGGAGGTCGGACGTAGGTCCCTTGAAAATTAGCCCTAAAAGCATCCTCAAGCTCTTCCCAACTTCCAATTGAGTTTTCGGGGAGGCTCTTCAGCCAGTGCCGAGCTAGTCCTTTCAACTTGAGGGGCAAATATTTGATGGCGTGGAGAGCATCTCCGCGAGCCATGTGGATGGGAAGGATAAAGTCCTCAATCCAGACCCCAGGGTCTGTCGTTCCGTCGTATGCCTCTATGTTCACGGGTTTGAATCCCTCTGGAAATTCGTGATCCAGCACCTCATCGGTGAAGCATAGGGGGTGCGCGGCACCCCTGTATTTCGATGTGTCATGGCATTCTGACGGTTGTAGTGTTCGGTTTTGATTCCGAGCTGTTATTCGGTCAGTATAGTCATTTGTTCGGCCATGATTCTGTGCCGGAGCGCGCTTCCTAGATCCGTAGATGGACCTGGTCATACCGGCTATTTGGTGCAAGTCCTCACGTAAATCGTGTGCTGACTTATGTGCGACATCATTAGCCGCCCTATCGCGGCCACGGGGTGGTCGATCCAGCTGATCGGTCGTTTTATTTTTCGGCTGTATGGGCTCTAAAGCCTCGTCATCGAATTCAGGCAGCAGCTTGCGCTTTGGATAGCTCTTTGTGTGGTGACTGCCATCGTACTTTTCTTTAGTGTCTATCACTTTGTTCCATCTACTGTTGAGTGTATTTTGCACGGCCTTAAGCCTTTGCTTCTGCTTCTTCAGACTCCTCGCGGTGGCAATAAGCCTTCTATGGAGGTTCTCTTGCTCCAAATGCCTTTCCGGGATGATGTGTGCATCGTCGTCCGGACTGTTCTCCTCTCCGGAGACAGGTTGATGAGCTTTACCCTCGGCGTTGCCGTGATCGGACAGCGGCTCTGTACTATGTTCACCGTCCGCTGACTCATCCTGCTCTGTCGCTGGATCCATGTGGTCTTCGTTTCCTTTGGGGTCGACCGGGGTATTATTCTTTCTTGCGCTGTTATCGCTGTTTTTGCCGAGGCGGGATTTGGAGCGGCGCCTACGTCGTCGCTTTGGTTGCTTCTCGAGGGTATTATCCTTCGCCGCATCCTTCCATTCCACGTCATTGTTTTCTTTGGGTGTATCCACCATGTATATATCGTGTGATGAAGTGGCTGTGTAGCACCCTGTGGGCGGTGGTTCCTGTTCCTCTCCTGCATCGTCGGCCATACCGTCGATGTCTTTGGAGTCGAAATCAAGCATGTCGGTTAAATCGTCGACGGTGGCTATTAAGTGGGTGGTGGGTGGGGAACGAATTTCTTCGTCGTCCGCTTCCCACTCGAGCCGGACATAGTTCGGCCGAGGGTCTCCTGACAAGGAGAGAGACCTTAATGAATCTAGCACGTCGCCCAAGGGCGAGGGCTGGAAAATATCCGCGGAGGTAAACTCCATGATCGGTGCCCAACCAGATTCGATAGGTACGGACGCAAGCGGTTTGGAGCCCATGGCCGGGGACGAATCCAAGGGTTCGGCAACACTTCGGCAACACAGGTCTCATAAGAGGTGAAGTCAGTATTCGGCTCTAACGCCGCTGAGTGTGCGACCTCCGTGGAGTTGTCCATCCACCCATCCTCGGATGGGATGATCTGCTCCGGATTGAGGACCGGAGTAGGCACAGGTGTGATCTCCCGAACACCGCCCGACAGCAGAGCCAAGTCGTGCTCGTTGTGACTGTGCGGCACACCTGACATCGGATCGAATCCATCGAAGATCAAGTCTCTGCGGACGTCGACAGTATAGTTTGAGCTTCCAAACCTGACCTGACGGCCAGGGGCGTAGCTCTCGATCTGCTCCAGATGGCCAAGCGAGTTGGCCCGCAGTGCGAAGCCGCCGAATATGAAGATCTGTCCGGGGAGAAAAACTTCACCCTGGATCGCATCATTGCCGATGATCGAAGGAGCCATCAAGCCTTATGGTGACGGCACAGTGGAACTCTCAATGAAAGCACCAATGTCAGTGTCAAAACCGGCAGATCTCGGGTAGGGGGTCCCGAACGGTGCGTCTAAGGAGGATGGTAACATGAGGCGGGAGACACAATGTTTACCCAGGTTCGGGCCCTCTCGATGGAGGTAATACCCTACTTCCTGCTTGATTGATCTTGATGATATGAGTATTACAAGAGTTGATCTACCACGAGATCGTAGAGGCTAAACCCTAGAAGATAGCCTATGATTATGATTGTTGTTATCCTACGGACTAAACCCTCTGATTTATATAGACACCGGAAGGGGCTAGGGTTACACAGAGTCGGTTACAAGTGTCGTGGTATTCTCACGGTGGGGGGAGGGTGAGGCGACAGATGCCACAAGGGCTTAGTGTGAGGGTAAGACTGCTGCTGATAGGCCCGGGAGCGGGTATGCGAGTAGCACGCGCTAGTTTACGCAGGTTCGGGGCTCTCCGGAGAGATAATACCCCTACTCCTGCATGTCTGAGTATCTGTAGTATATCTGGTACAGAGTTGCTCCTAGAGCTGTATCTGAGGTCAGTGCCATAGGCATCTGGCATCTGGCCTCGTATATGCCTCGCATGTGGCATGCTAGTGGCCGGCCATGCTCATGCGTGAGTGTGTCTAAGAGTGAGTCCATCCCCTTGGATGGATGGATGGATGGCTATATATAGTGTGGAGCTAGCTTACTATCTAAGCTATGTGGTGGTATGGGAGCAAGGCATGGTGCATGTCATGCTTGTCCCTTAGGTCACTTCATAAATAGTGCCAGGGGACAAGTGACACTATACATGACGGCTGGGGTGACACGTGAATAGTGCTCGGGTACGACCGTCTCGTCGGTGTCTTGTCAGTGTTGAGTCGGGCTGCAGTCGGCAGCCGGCTGGTCGGCGCAGTCGGTCAGCTGGCAGCCGGCCGGGCAGCCGGCCGGGTGGAGCAGTCGGACGGGGAGCCGGCAGGAGCGGCCGGGCAGTCGGACTGAGGGGCTTTGCTAGCCCCGATGTCTTGAAATATTGTCTTGCCGTCTTTGGGATACCCGTGTCCAATTACTCCGACAGTAGCCCCCAAGCCTCCGGGCAACTTGGCAAAGTTGGGCGGAGGTTTTTTCGCCAGTGTTCATGGAAATGATCATAAAAAGGACGAAGTTAGTCCACGCAGATATATCAAATGTTTGATTTTAGCATTGCAAGTTTTATGCGGAGGGTGCCGACTCGGTTTCGTCCGAGCCCCCTTCAATCTTTTTCATGTTCCCTCCGCTCTTTGGCTTGTGCTCTCGCTTGCCGGACAGCCGCTCAGCGGTCTGTGGCTGAGAGTGGGCCGCGGAGTGGAGTGTACAATACTCAGACTCTGGGAGTGAATTTAACCGAGTAGATACTCATAAAGAAAACGGTCGGGTCGCCCGAAGCGTTTTTCTTCCCGGACGTTTTTCGCGTGGGTGGCCTCCAGCGTTCACTCTTGCCAGTCGGACAGCCGCTCTGCGGTCTGTGACTAAGAGTGGGCTTTTCATACCGCGCACGCCACTAAGCCGTCTGCGGGAACTAACGTCTCAGGCCAAGCGGCCAGCCCCCGGGCCAACTCTGGCTGGCGCCGGGGCGAACAGTGATGCAACTGTAATAAAATGCGGAGATAGCCCCCGAGCATCGCTCGATGTTATCCGTGCTCTCGCGGTGAAAAAATATGCGGGTGAGGAGCTCACATTGGTTTTCATGTAGCCGAGGCGGAGTTTGCCGAAGACAGCCGGCGCGGCTCGGCGCTCGCGGAGCGCACCGGCGCACCCACTGGGTGTTGCCTTCGAGCCCCCGGGTGCTCGAAGGGGGTTCCCGGCCGGTCAGGCTCGACCGGCCAGGCGGCGAGGTGTCTTGCAGCGCCCTTTTTCTTCTTCTGCCGGCTGCTGGCAGCCGGACAAAACTCTTCTCTTGTCTGCAATCTTCCGTGGGGGCGCGCCAGCGCACCCAATGGGTGTAGCCCCCGAGATTCGGGCCGACTGCTGAGCAGTCGGGCCGGATCTTCCGGCAGCTACTTTGTCTTCTTTCCTCGCGGGGGCGCGTCAGCGCACCCGCTGGGTGTAGCCCCCGAGATTCGGGCCGACTGCTGAGCAGTCGGGCCGGATCTCCCGGCGATTACTTTGTCTTCTTCCTCGCGGGGGCGCGCTAGTGCACCCGCTTGGTGTAGCCCCCGAGATTCGGGCCGACTGCTGAGCAGTCGGGCCGGATCTCCTGGCGACTACTTTGTCTTCTTCCTCGCGGGGGCGCGTCAGCGCACCCGCTGGGTGTAGCCCCCGAGATTCGGGCCGACTGCTGTGCAGTC
>NC_057802.1:141400451-141429646 GCF_018294505.1 Triticum aestivum
CAATCTTCCGTGGGGGCGCGCCAGCGCACCCAATGGGTGTAGCCCCCGAGATTCGGGCCGACTGCTGAGCAGTCGGGCCGGATCTTCCGGCAGCTACTTTGTCTTCTTTCCTCGCGGGGGCGCGTCAGCGCACCCGCTGGGTGTAGCCCCCGAGATTCGGGCCGACTGCTGAGCAGTCGGGCCGGATCTCCTGGCGACTACTTTGTCTTCTTCCTCGCGGGGGCGCGTCAGCGCACCCGCTGGGTGTAGCCCCCGAGATTCGGGCCGACTGCTGTGCAGTCGGGCCGGATCTCCCGGCGACTACTTTGTCTTCTTCCTCGCGGGGGCGCGTTAGCGCACCCGCTGGGTGTAGCCCCCGAGATTCGGGCCGACTGCTGAGCAGTCGGGCCGGATCTCCCGGCGACTACTTTGTCTTCTTCCTCGCGGGGGCGCGTCAGCGCACCCGCTGGGTGTACCGTCGGAGCAGGAGGCAGACCAGCCGGCTTGGCACTGCCGACAGCGTGGGTCACGACTGACCGTCCGAGTGGCGGAGTAGGCGGACGAATCATTCGGACGGGTGTTTCTTTTCTTCTCTTTGTCCCAGCCGACTTCTCTCTCTCTCTTTCTTTTTTTTGGGCAGTCGGCCCTTGACTTTTCTTGGGCAGTCAGCCCACTTTTCCCAGCCGGCTACCAGGCAGTCGGCCCCTTCTCTTTCTAGCCGGCTGTCCTTTTTCTTCCAGCCGGCCATTGGGCAGGCAGCCCTATCTGCACAGAGCAGCCGGCCGGGGCGCGATCCGGCGGGGTGCCGAGCCAAGGCGGGCGGCAGGCGGCCGCAGGCGGGGAGTCGGCCACCCGGGGCCGGGATGCGGCCAGGGCGGAACAGAGGGGCGCGCCGACCTGGCGGCGGGGCGCTGGCGAAGTCGGCCGTGCGGACAGAGCCGGGGCGACGCGGGAGGGAGCCGGCAACCAGCGGCGGAGCAGGCGGCCACGGGCGCACCCGGCGGGCGTGGCGCGCGGATGCGGACCCGTCTGGGGAGCCGGCTTGCGGGCAAGGCGGACGAGCGGGCGGAGCCGCGCAGCAAGAGAGCAGGGGGTGGAGGCCGGTAAGTGGTGGAGTCGGCCGTCCGGCTTGCGGATGAGGACGGCAGGCAGCAGGCCGGCCGGGTGGCGGGCGGAGCCGGCCGTCCGGGGAGGCGAGCCGGCGTGAGGGAGGTCGGGAGCTGTCGGACCCGGCGCAGCGGCGCAGGAGGAGCCGGACCCGGTGTTTGACGCCGGAGACGGCGCAACGGTGCGGGGGAGCCGAAACCGGAAGGCGCGGAGCCGGCCGGGCTGGTTGTACGAAGGGCGTGGGAGGCCGGCAGCGGCGACGGACGAGGCGAGCCGGGTCCGAGTCCACGGGAACCGGCCGGCAGGCGCGGTGATCCGGCGGCGCAGCGCGCGGAGCCGGACGGAGGTGCAGGGCCGGCGCGGTCCGGAACGGGGAGGCGGCAGGGCGGATGCCGGAGGTGGCCAGGCGGAGCCAGCGCGGGGCGCTCATCCGCGGAGGAGCGAGGCGAAGCAGGGCCGGCCTTGAGTGGCGGCGAGACGGCGCGAGGCGACGGGGCCCGTCGCCGGGCGGCACGGCCAGCCGGCCGCAGGCGGAGGAGCGGGGCGACGTGGGGGACCGTCGCTCGGAGGGAGTCGGACGCCGTGGCGCAGACGTGCTGACAGAGGCGGAGGCGCAGCCGCGAGCGCTGGGCCGAAGCGGGCGGAGCCGCGCGCGCGGGGGACCGGTCGAGGAGCAGTTGCTCAGGCGCTGCTGGTCTCGGCCCAGGTGGAGCCGGCGTGCAGGAGGCGGCAGCGGCAAGCCGGACGGCGTGGGACGCGGGGCCGGCGCGGAGCAGAGGCGATGCTCGCGGGCCGGGATGCGGGCGCGAGCTGGCCAGCGCGGGAGCCGGTCAGTGGGAGGAGCAGCGCGGGAGCCGGCCGGGCCGGGATGGCGAACGGGTCAACGCGGCGCGCGCACGGTCGTCGGTAAGCACGCTAACAGCGGCAAGTGCCTCAGCTAGCAGCGGCAAGTGCCTCAGCTAGCAGCGGCAAGTATAGCAAGTAGCAACAGCGGCAAGAGCAGCCGCGCGACAACGACGGGAGCAAGCGGGCGAGGGTACCGCAGGCTGGGGCCGGAGCGCATCAGAGGCAGTAGCAGCGGCAGCGGTAGCGGAGGAAGCAGCCGTGCTCGAGCAGCAGGCTTGGCGCGCACATGGGCGTGGCCGAGGCGAGCTACCGCTCGGGCAGCATCGGCGGAGACCCACGGGCGTGGTGGCGTGCTCAGCTGAACCGTAGACGTGGTTTGGTTTATGGCCATCATGCGACCAATGCACGGGGCATATCTAGCTTGTGCATGGCTATGGTTTGACCCTTGACTTGCATTTAGCTAGCTCGCAAAGATGGCATGTGGAGAAGCTAATGCGCGTTCCGGCCAAGCAAGGCGTAGCACGGAGGGGAGCAAACGCGAGCGGCGCGTGGATGGCCATGGCCGACCGATACGAGGCCCCGCGCGCGGCACGCGCACGGACGGACGGTCGGCGTTGCGGTGGTGGTGAAGAAGGCGGCGAGGCCGACGACGAGGACGCGCCGTCCCGCGCGGCCGCTCCGGGGGCGGGTCGAAGTCGAGCCCCCGAGCGCTACCGGAGAGACGGCGCGACGCCGCGGCGGTGATGGCGAAGATGGTCCTGCCCGGACTGCGAAACCAGCAGCAGCGCGGTAGCATAGTACCGACCCACGGTGGGCGCCAACTGTCGTGGTATTCTCACGGGGGGGTGTGAGGCGACAGATGCCACAAGGGCTTAGTGTGAGGGTAAGACTGCCGCTGATAGGCCCGGGAGCGGGTATGCGAGTAGCACGCGCTAGTTTACCCAGGTTCGGGGCTCTCCGGAGAGATAATACCCCTACTCCTGCATGTCTGAGTATCTGTAGTATATCTGGTACAGAGTTGCTCCTAGAGCTGTATCTGAGGTCAGTGCCATAGGCATCTGGCATCTGGCCTCGTATATGCCTCGCATGTGGGATGCTAGTGGCCGGCCATGCTCATGCGTGAGTGTGTCTGAGAGTGAGTCCATCCCCTTGGATAGATGGATGGATGGCTATATATAGTGTGGAGCTAGCTTACTATCTAAGCTATGTGGTGGTATGGGAGCAAGGCATGGTACATGTCATGCTTGTCCCCTAGGTCATTTCATAAATAGTGCCAGGGGACAAGTGACACTATACATGACGGCTGAGGTGACACGTGAATAGTGCTCGGGTACGACCGTCTCGTCGGTGTCTTGTCGGTGTCGAGTCGGGCTGCAGTCGGCAGCCGGCTGGTCGGCGCAGTCGGTCAGCTGGCAGCCGGCCGGGCAGCCGGCTGGGTGGAGCAGTCGGACGGGGAGTCGGCAGGAGCGGCCGGGCAGTCGGACTGAGGGGCTTTGCTAGCCCCGATGTCTTGAAATATTGTCTTGCCGTCTTCGGGATACCCGTGTCCAATTACTCCGACAACAAGGGAGGAGATCTACATATCCTAATTGCCAAGCTTGCCTTCCACGCAAAGGAGAGTCCCACCCGGACACGGGACAAAGTCTTCAATCTTGTATCTTCATAGTCCAACAGTCCGGCCAAAGTATATAGTCCGGCTGTCCGAGGACCCCCTAATCCAGGACTCCCTCAGTTCGTACGGTTGTAATTAATTCCCATTCCTGGCATGGGACCTAAACATGCTCCCAAGGACACATGTATAATTTTTCCAGCCATTTTGGTGAATTGGAGCATGTATTTGTAGTTCAGATTTGAATTATGGACATTAAATGCCTAGGAAACTCAATTGGTGTATAAAAAGGTCAAACAAACCCTGAATAAGTTTAAACTTCAACACGGATATCCTGTCGTTCCATGTTGCCCGTAGAAGAAAATACAAGGCGAAAAGAGGCAGTGATTATCGTTTCGCCCACAAGATTTGCAGCCCAGCGGGGCGGAGAATAACAAGTAGACCCGGATATTGTGTACAACTGTCAGCCCAGTTGCATTGCTGATGTTAAAAAAAGGCCTGTGTAGTACAGTAAAACTTTACATGGCTACTCAGCCCACATTCAGCGACGCCGGAAGGGCCCAAACAAGGCTTCTATACAACCTTTTGAAGTCACTAAGCTCAATTAATAACTTAAGAAAAAAGTTAGATATAGTGGAACCTAATTAAAAGCTGCCACGAGCGAAGAAATAATTCAACGGGTCCCACTTGTGTGTGTGTGAGAGAGAGACCCATCGGTCGATGCTAGTAAATACATCTTTCAGCCATATGCATTGCTGTTACTCAGTAAAAACTTATATAGTGGACACAATCATATAGAACATCATAGCACACTGAACTTGTATACAAAAATTTCACGCAGGCGGCACAATCAGGGTGGAAGCACTGGATCGCTACAGGTAGGGCTATGTTGAAACCATTGAACTCGTACATAACAGTTCATCATCTTTATCAATGACGGGGAAATATCTTGAAAGTTGTGCAAAGAAAACAGACAGACAACACAATATGTTCTGTTAGCACATTAAGTTGACGTACAACCCTTTCTAAAAAAAGTTCAGGTACAAAAATAGAACAGGTCACAATCAAATGTACTGAGTGCTTCACACCGATAGCTCGGATTTAACTAGTATCTGACAAGATTCAGTTGTTACCTCAAATTAGAGCACATCCAAGCAGCCAGCCCTTCCTCTTCTCCCAAAGAAGCAGTGGCCTCCGTCGCGTGATGGAGTAGGCCGTGTGCCATCCATCGTTCTGAGCAACACGGGGAAAGTCTGACGTTGACTTCTGTAATGGACGTCGTCGACGGACCCTGGCACTAGCGGCGGCAGCAGGACTTCAATTGATGGATTGACACTTCTTCGACATGCACGAACACTCGATACAGGTACATCCCTAACATGGTCCGTGGCGGCCTTGGTGGCGACGAATAGTACAACCCCGGTTCCTACACCGGTATCTCAACACCAAGCACCTTCAGTATGGTGGACGACTTCTTCATCCATGCCATAACCGTCAGAGCCCAGTTGTCTGGAGGAACAAACATACTTACGAGCTCACCTCCAAGGTCGTTGATAAGCTCATTCATGGACTCGCTGTTCCAAGCACGTTGAGGCATGCCGTGGAAGGTAAGCTTTGCTAAAAACTTAAGCTCAGAGGGCACCGAGCCCCATCCTGGGTGCCACCGATCAAAGCTCACCAGGGCGCCATCGTAGAACAAACGCCGGGAAGATTCGAACACACGACTTTAGTCGAAAGTTGTCGGGAACTTGATGAAGAAACCAACCGGTGGCGGATAGAATTCGACAAGCAAGTCACTTATTTGGATGTCGTGCGCAATGCCAAGAGCTTTGACAAGGTCGTCCGGCGAGACGGGAGGCCGGTCGCCGTTTATGGTTACCATCAGCACTTTGCCGGCAAACTGGTCATCAAGCGCCGCCATGCTAGTGTTGAGCGACAGCACACAACGCTCGAAGGCAGGACGGACCTCAGGATCTCCGGCTCAGAGATCCCTGTTGACCAGCGACATGATAGTGCGCTTGAGTACAGGGAGGACATGAGGGGGATTTGGGGGAACTGGAGTAGGAATCGAGATTCCAGAGGTGGGGTGGGGCGGGAGATTGGGGATGAAAAGGTAACATGAATTTTGAACATGCGCCAATATGCTCTCGGCACGCAAGCGCACGAAAACACCGGTGGCGCCAACATGTCGGCCGAAGAGTCCTTATTCTTTCTTTCTTTGAGAGCCCGGCCTTTTTTGAGGATCTTTTGAGAGCCCGGCCTGAGAATCATAATTGACCTGTTTGGCATTGCGTTACTACTCAGCCCATATTCAACAACACCTCACTGGCCCAAACAAGTGTACATCATCTAAAAGACTTTGAGCTCAAATAATAACTTGAAAAAGGAGATATACTCTGAACACTGGAGAATCTTGATGCCCTCATTTAGCCCACCAGCAGTTCGAGACAATAAACAGTTCGAAACAACGATATATACAACATTCAAACTCTGACTAGTGACTACTACTGACATAAACAACAAGACATGATAGTTCATAAGAAGTCTTGCTACACCACCAAAATGCACCCATCTGCAGCGGTCAGACTCTCGTGATCCATACGAGAATGACATTCTAAATAGAGGAAACTATTACATAGTAAGAGTGAAATAGATGAGGATGACCAAATGACAAGGAATACGCATAAGAAAAGAGAGAACTACCCATCCAGAACAAGCAGCAAAGACAACAAGTCATTTGAAGAGGGATGATCCAACACCATCATAATTTGCAGCCCCGCTTCAGCGATCAGTGATCTAGAGACACCAGTACTCCACCATTTCGATGCAACAACCCAATTACCTATCAACCTGAAGGCTTGAACCACATCACTATCTGTCAGACACGAGACATCCAAGGATCAAAGTTAATCCAGATGTCTTTGTCATTCTCACTTTCTTTTGGTTGCAGGCTGTATCGTTGACAATTAGGGGAGTTTGCTCCCGAAGTCCTAGGGCTCGCCGTGTAGACACTGTATTCCATAGGAAACAGAGCCTTTCTACCATCAAGGTCCTTGCCAACGGTGAGCTCCTACTTAATCGGATAATTGAGTCCGAGAAACAGAGAGTGTGAACCAAGGCTGTTTACCCACTCCAACTCGAAATCCGGAAGGCCCCAACAAGCTGGTATCCTGCTCATAGTCGTAACAACCATTGTCCGGATACTTACGTATTTCACGGTGCTTGTACACAGTGGGGTTTTTGCAATATAACTTTTTCGGCTCATATGTGCGAATGATCATCAGTCTTTTGTCGTCGTCTAATCGAGCGAGGAACCAGTTGTGCTTCCCTATTTTTGGCAAAGGTGGTGTGATTACAAAGGGCAGTAATTGTAGCGACACTGCATCATATCAAAAAGCACATGCATGGTTAATGTAAGATCAGCATTGTTCAGAGTACGAGTAGGATAATGCAAGAAACAACATTGATATGTCCCTGTTGGAACTGAGAGGAAAATACAGGGAAATGTATACTAGGTTCGAAAATATAGAAGTGCCATGCATGGTTATACTCATGTTATCTCGCAATCGATTCTTCACAGGAAACTACCATGCAATGCATGTTATGTAATCATGTTCTGTCCTCACAAACAAATTATTCAAGGAAACTAACAGACCATGCATTGTTATATATATACTCATGTTCTATGGGCAAATTTTTTGTGAGGATGCTATTCTAGCCATTCATTGCTGAAGGGCGAATATTGGTATGTACACATGGTAAGCATTACAGGATTTCTCTACTTCCAAATATATTGTTCTCCGTATGCACATTTACTTCCCTAATGTATGGTTAGATGAAACCAACAATGTGATGCATGTTTCTACATCATAAAAATGAGGAAACTAACATGGCCATTGATACACATGTTGGGAACGTAGTAATTTCAAAAAAATTCCTACGCACACGCAAGATCATGGTGATGCATAGCAATGAGAGGGGAGAGTGTTGTCCACGTACCCTCGTAGACCGACAGCGGAAGCGTTATCACAACGTGGTTGATGTAGTCGTACGTCTTCACGATCCGACCGATCAAGTACCGAACGTACGGCACCTCCAAGTTCTACACACGTTCAGCTCGATGACGTCCCTCGAACTCCGATCCAGCTGAGTGTTGAGGGAGAGTTTCGTCAGCACGACGGCGTGGTGACGATGACGATGTTCCACCGACGCAGGGCTTCACCTAAGCTCCGCGACGGTATTATCGAGGTGTAATCTGGTGGAGGGGGGCACCGCACACGGCTAAAATATCGTATATCAAGTGTGTTCTTAGGTGCCCCCCTGCCCCCGTATATAAAGGAGCAAGGGGGAGGTCGGCTGCCCTAGGCGCGCCAAGGAGAGAGGGGGAGTCCTCCTCCTAGTAGGAGTAGGACTCCCCTTTCCTAGTCCTACTAGGAAAGAAGGGGGGAAGGAAAGAGAGGGAGAGGGAGAGGGAAAGGGGGCTGCGCCCCCCTCTCCTAGTCCAACTAGGACTCCCCTTGGGAGGGGGCGCGCCACCTCCTCGCTGCTGCCCTCTCTCTCCCCTCAAGGCCCACCAAGGCCCAATACTTCCCCGGGGGGTTCCGGTAACCCTTCGGCACTCCGGTTTAATCCGAAACTTCTCCGGAACACTTCCAGTGTCCGAATATAGTCGTCCAATATATCAATCTTTACGTCTCGACCATTTCAAGACTCCTCGTCATGTCCGTGATCACATCTGGGACTCCGAACAACCTTCGGTACATCAAATCACATAAACTCATAATATAACTATCATCGTAACTTTAAGCGTGCGGACCCTTTGGGTTCGAGAACTATGTAGACATGGCCGAGACACCTCTCCGGTCAATAACCAATAGCGGGACCTAGATGCCCATATTGGCTCCCACATATTCTACGAAGATCTTTATCGGTCAGACCGCATAACAACATACGTTGTTCCCTTTGTCATCGGTATGTTACTTGCCCGAGATTCGATCGTCGGTATCTCGATACCTAGTTCAATCTCGTTACCGGCAAGTCTCTTTACTCGTTCCGTAATACATCATCCCGCAACTAACTCATTAGTCACAATGCTTGCAAGGCTTATAGTGATGTGCATTACCGAGTGGGCCCAGAGATACCTCTCCGACAATCGGAGTGACAAATCCTAATCTCGAAATACGCCAACCCAACAAGTACCTTTGGAGACACCTGTAGAGCACCTTTATAATCACCCAGTTACGTTGTGACGTTTGGTAGCACACAAAGTGTTCCTCCGGTAAACGGGAGTTGCATAATCTCATAGTCATAGGAACATGTATAAGTCATGAAGAAAGCAATAGCAACATACTAAACGATCGGGTGCTAAGCTAACGTAATGGGTCATGTCAATCACGTCATTCTCCTAATGAGGTGATCCGTTAATCAAATGACAACTCATGTCTATGGCTAGGAAACATAACCATCTTTGATTAACGAGCTAGTCAAGTAGAGGCATACTAGTGACACTCTGTTTGTCTATGTATTCACACATGTATTATGTTTCCGGTTAATACAATTCTAGCATGAATAATAAACATTTATCATGATATAAGGAAATATATAATACTTTATTATTGCCTCTAGGGCATATTTCCTTCAGTCTCCCACTTGCACTAGAGTCAATAATCTAGATTACATAGTAATGATTCTTACACCCATGGAGTCTTGGTGCTGATCATGTTTTGCTCGTGAAGAGGCTTAGTCAACGGGTCTGCTACATTCAGATTCGTATGTATCTTGCAAATTTCTATGTCTCCCACCTGGACTAAATCCCGGATGGAATTGAAGCGTCTTCTGATGTGCTTGGTTCTCTTGTGAAATCTGGATTCCTTTGCTAAGGCAATTGCACCAGTATTATCACAAAAGATTTTCATTGGTCCCGATGTACTAGGTATGACACCTAGATCGGATATGAACTCCTTCATCCAGACTCCTTCATTCGCTGCTTCCGAAGCAGCTATGTATTCCGCTTCACACGTAGATCCCGCCACGACACTTTGCTTGGAACTGCACCAACTGACAGCTCCACCGTTCAATGTAAATATGTATCCGGTTTGCGATTTCGAATCGTCCGGATCAGTGTCAAAGCTTGCATCAACGTAACCCCTTACGATGAGCTCTTTGTCACCTCCATATACGAGAAACATATCCTTAGTCCTTTTCAGGTATTTCAGGATGTTCTTGACCGCTGTCCAGTGATCCACTCCTGGATTACTTTGGTACCTCCCTGCTAAACTTATAGCTAGGGACACATCAGGCCTAGTACACAGCATTGCATACATGATTGAGCCTATGGCTGAAGCATAGGGAACATCTTTCATCTTCTCTCTATCTTCTGCAGTGGTCGGGCATTGAGTCTTACTCAATCTCACACCTTGTAGTACAGGCAAGAACCCTTTCTTTGCTTGATCCATTTTGAACTTCTTCAAAACTTTGTCAAGGTATGTGCTTTGTGAAAGTCCAATTAAGCGTCTTGATCTATCTCTATAGATCTTAATGCCTAATATATATGCAGCTTCACCGAGGTCTTTCATTGAAAAACTCTTATTCAAGTATCCCTTTATGCTATCCAGAAATTCTATATCATTTCCAATCAGTAATATGTCATCCACATATAATATCAGAAATGCTATCGAGCTCCCACTCACTTTCTTGTAAATACAGGCTTCTCCAAAAGTCTGTATAAAACCAAATGCTTTGATCACACTATCAAAGCGTTTATTCCAACTCCGAGAGGCCTGCACGAGTCCATAAATGGATCGCTGGAGCTTGCACACTTTGTTAGCTCCCTTTGGATCGACAAAACCTTCCGGTTGCATCATATACAACTCTTCTTCCAGAAATCCATTCAGGAACGCAGTTTTGACATCCATTTGACAAATTTCATAATCATAAAATGCGGCAATTGCTAACATGATTCGGACAGACTTAAGCATCGCTACGGGTGAGAAGGTCTCATCGTAGTCAATCCCTTGAACTTGTCGAAAACCTTTCGCAACAAGTCGAGCTTTATAGACAGTAACATTACCATCAACGTCAGTCTTGTTCTTGAAGATCCATTTATTTTCAATGGCTTGCCGACCATCGGGCAAGTCAACCAAAGTCCATACTTTGTTCTCATACATGGATCCCATCTCGGATTTCATGGCTTCAAGCCATTTTGCGGAATCTGGGCTCACCATCGCTTCTTCATAGTTCGTAGGTTCGCCATGGTCTAGTAACATGACCTCCAGAACAGGATTACCGTACCACTCTGGTGCGGATCTTGATCTAGTTGATCTACGAAGTTCAGTAATAACTTGATCTGAAGTTTCATGATCATTATCATTAACTTCCTCACTACTTGGTGTAGGTGTCGCAGAAACTGATTTCTGTGATGATCTACTTTCCAATAAGGGAGCAGGTACAGTTACCTCATCAAGTTCTACTTTCCTCCCACTCACATCTTTCGAGAGAAACTCCTTCTCTAGAAAGGATCCATTTCTAGCAACGAATATCTTGCCTTCGGATCTGTGATAGAAGGTGTACCCAACGGTCTCCTTTGGGTATCCTATGAAGACACATTTCTCTGATTTAGGTTCGAGCTTATCAGGTTGAAGTTTCTTCACATAAGCATCGCAACCCCAAACTTTAAGATACGACAACTTTGGTTTCTTGCCAAACCATAGTTCAAAAGGCGTCGTCTCAACGGATTTCGATGGTGTCCTATTTAGAGTGAATGCAGCCGTCTCTAAAGCATAACCCCAAAACGATAGCGGTAAATCAGTAAGAGACATCATAGTTCGCACCATATCTAATAAAGTACGATTACGATGTTCGGACACACCATTACGCTGTGGTGTTCCGGGTGGCGTGAGTTGCGAAACTATTCCGCATTGTTTCAAATGTAGACCAAACTCGTAACTCAAATATTCTCCTCCACGATCAGATCGTAGGAATTTTATTTTCTTGTTACGATGATTTTCAACTTCACTTTGAAATTCTTTGAACTTTTCAAATGTTTCAGACTTATGTTTCATTAAGTAGATATACCCGTATCTGCTCAAATCATCTGTGAAGGTGAGAAAATAACGATATCCGCCATGAGCCTCAATATTCATCGGACCACATACATCTGTATGTATGATTTCCAACAAATCTGTTGCTCTCTCCATAGTTCCGGAGAACGGTGTTTTGGTCATCTTGCCCATAAGGCACGGTTTGCAAGTACCAAGTGATTCAAAATCAAGTGATTCCAAAATTCCATCAGTATGGAGTTTCTTCATGCGCTTTACACCGATATGACCCAAACGGCAGTGCCACAAATAAGTTGCACTGTCATTATTAACTCTGCATCTTTTGGCTTCAACATTATGAATATGTGTATCACTACTATCGAGATTCATTAAAAATAGACCACTCTTCAAGGGTGCATGACCATAAAAGATATTATTCATATAAATAGAACAACCATTATTCTCTGATTTAAATGAATAACCGTCTCGCATTAAACAAGATCCAGATATAATGTTCATGCTCAACGCTGGCACCAAATAACAATTATTTAGGTCTAAAACTAATCCCGAAGGTAGATGTAGAGGTAGCGTGCCGACGGCGATCACATCGACTTTGGAACCATTTCCCACGCGCATCGTCACCTCGTCCTTAGCCAAACTTCGCTTAATCCGTAGCCCCTGTTTCGAGTTGCAAATATTAGCAATAGAACCAGTATCAAATACCCAGGTGCTACTGCGAGTATTAGTAAGGTACACATCAATAACATGTATATCACATATACCTTTGTTAACATTGCCATCCTTCTTATCCGCCAAATACTTGGGGCAGTTCCGCTTCCAGTGGCCAGTCTGCTTACAGTAGAAGCACTCAGTTTCAGGCTTAGGTCCAGACTTGGATTTCTTCTCCTGAACAGCAACTTGCTTGCTGTTCTTCTTGAAGTTCCCTTTCTTCTTCCCTTTGCCCTTTTTCTTGAAACTAGTGGTTTTACTGACCATCAACACTTGATGCTCCTTTTTGATTTCTACCTCCGCTGCCTTTAGCATTGCGTAGAGCTCGGGAATCGTCTTATCCATCCCTTGCATGTTATAGTTCATCACGAAGCTCTTGTAGCTTGGTGGCAGTGATTGAAGAATTCTGTCAATGACGCAATCATCCGGAAGTTGAACTCCCAGTTGAATCAAGTGATTATTATACCCAGACATTTTGAGTATATGCTCACTGACAGAACTATTCTCTTCCATCTTGCAGCTATAGAACTTATTGGAGACATCATATCTCTCAATCCGGGCATTTGCTTGAAATATTAACTTCAACTCCTGGAACATCTCATATGCTCCATGACGTTCAAAACGTCGTTGAAGTCCCGGTTCTAAGCCGTAAAGCATGGCACACTGAACTATTGAGTAGTCATCAGCTTTGCTTTGCCAGACGTTCATAACTTCTGGTGTAGCTCTTGCAGGAGGCCTGGCACCTAGCGGTGCTTCCAGGACATAATTCTTCTGTGCAGCAATGAGGATAATCCTCAAGTTACGGACCCAGTCCGTGTAATTGCTACCATCATCTTTCAACTTAGCTTTCTCAAGGAACGCATTAAAATTCAACAGAACAACAGCACGGGCCATTTATCTACAATTAACATAGACAAGCAAGATACTATCAGGTACTAAGTTCATGATAAATTTAAGTTCAATTAATCATATTACTTAAGAACTCCCACTTAGATAGACATCTCTCTAATCATCTAAGTGATTACATGATCCAAAGCAACTAAACCATGTCCGATTAACACGTGAGATGGAGTAGTTTCAATGGTGAACATCACTATGTTGATCATATCTACTATATGATTCACGCTCGACCTTTCGGTCTCCGTGTTCCGAGGCCATATCTGTATATATGCTAGGCTCGTCAAGTTTAACCTGAGTATTCCGCGTGTGCAACTGTTTTGCACCCGTTGTATTTGAACGTAGAGCCTATCACACCCGATTAACACGTGGTGTCTCAGCACGAAGAACTTTCGCAACGGTGCATACTCAGGGAGAACACTTTTGTCTTGAAATTTTAGTGAGAGATCATCTTATAATGCTACCGTCAATCAAAGCAAGATAAGATGCATAAAGGATAAACATCACATGCAATCAATATAAGTGATATGATATGGCCGTCATCATCTTGTGCTTGTGATCTCCATCTCCGAAGCACCATGCTCGTGATCTCCATCTCCGAAGCACCGTCATGATCACCATCGTCACCGGCTCGACACCTTGATCTCCATCGTAGTATCGTTGTCGTCTCGCCAACTTATTGCTTTTACGACTATCGCTACCGCTTAGTGATAAAGTAAAACTATTACATGGCGATTGCATCTCATACAATAAAGCGACAACCATATGGCTCCTGCCAGTTGCCGATAACTCGGTTACAAAACATGATCATCTCATACAACACATTATATCACATCATGTCTTGACCATATCACATCACAACATGCCCTGCAAAAACAAGTTAGACATCCTCTACTTTGTTGTTGCATGTTTTACGTGGCTGCTACGGGCTTAGCAAGAACCGTTCTTACCTACGCATCAAAACCACAACGATAGTTTGTCAAGTTGGTGCTGTTTTAACCTTCGCAAGGACCGGGCGTAGCCACACTCGGTTCAACTAAAGTGAGAGAGACAGACACCCGCCAGTCACCTTTAAGCAACGAGTGCTCCGAACGGTGAAACCAGTCTCGCGTAAGCGTACGCGTAATGTCGGTCCGGGCCGCTTCATCTCACAATACCGCTGAACCAAAGTATGACATGCTGGTAAGCAGTATGACTTATATCGGCCACAACTCACTTGTGTTCTACTCGTGTATAGCATCAACGCATAAAACCTGGCTCGGATACCACTGTTGGGAACGTAGTAATTTCAAAAAAATTCCTACGCACACGCAAGATCATGGTGATGCATAGCAACGAGAGGGGAGAGTGTTGTCCATGTACCCTCGTAGACCGACAGCGGAAGCATTATCACAACGCGATTGATGTAGTCGTACGTCTTCACGATCCGACCGATCAATTACCGAACGTACGGCACCTCCAAGTTCTACACACGTTCAGCTCGATGACGTCCCTCGAACTCCGATCCAGCCGAGTGTTGAGGGAGAGTTTCGTCAGCACGAGGGCGTGGTGACGATGATGATGTTCCACCGAGGCAGGGCTTCGCCTAAGCTCCGCGACGGTATTATCGAGGTGTAATCTGGTGGGGGGGGGCACCGCACACGGCTAAAATATCGTATATCAAGTGTGTTCTTAGGTGCCCCCCTGCCCCCGTATATAAAGGAGCAAGGGGGAGGCCGGCTGCCCTAGGCGCGCCAAGGAGAGAGGGGGAGTCCTCCTCCTAGTAGGAGTAGGACTCCCCTTTCCTAGTCCTACTAGGAAAGAAGGGGGGGAGGAAAGAGAGGGAGAGGGAGAGGGAAAGGGGGCTGCGCCCCCCTCTCCTAGTCCAACTAGGACTCCCCTTGGGAGGGGGCGTGCCACCTCCTGGCTGCTGCCCTCTCTCTCCCCTCAAGGCCCACCAAGGCCCAATACTTCCCCGGGGGGTTCCGGTAACCCTTCGGCACTCCGGTTTAATCCGAAACTTCTCCGGAACACTTCCGGCGTCCGAATATAGTCGTCCAATATATCAATCTTTACGTCTCGACCATTTCGAGACTCCTCGTCATGTCCGTGATCACATCCGGGACTCCGAACAAACTCCGGTACATCAAATCACATAAACTCATAATATAACTGTCATCGTAACTTTAAGCGTGCGGACCCTTTGGGTTCGAGAACTATGTAGACATGACCGAGACACCTCTCCGGTCAATAACCAATAGCGGGACCTGGATGCCCATATTGGCTCCCACATATTCTACGAAGATCTTTATCGGTCAGACCGCATAACACATACGTTGTTCCCTTTGTCATCGGTATGTTACTTGCCCGAGATTCGATCGTCGGTATCTCGATACCTAGTTCAATCTCGTTACCGGCAAGTCTCTTTACTCGTTCCGTAATACATCATCCCGCAACTAACTCACTAGTCACAATGCTTGCAAGGCTTATAGTGATGTGCATTACCGAGTGGGCCCAGAGATACCTCTCCGACAATCGGAGTGACAAATCCTAATCTCGAAATACGCCAACCCAACAAGTACCTTTGGAGACACATGTAGAGCACCTTTATAATCACCCAGTTATGTTGTGACGTTTGGTAGCACACAAAGTGTTCCTCCGGTAAACGGGAGTTGCATAATCTCATAGTCATAGGAACATGTATAAGTCATGAAGAAAGCAATAGCAACATACTAAACGATCGGGTGCTAAGCTAACGTAATGGGTCATGTCAATCACGTCATTCTCCTAATGAGGTGATCCCATTAATCAAATGACAACTCATGTCTATGGCTAGGAAACATAACCATCTTTGATTAACGAGCTAGTCAAGTAGAGGCATACTAGTGACACTCTGTTTGTCTATGTATTCACACATGTATTATGTTTCCGGTTAATACAATTCTAGCATGAATAATAAACATTTATCATGATATAAGGAAATATATAATACTTTATTATTGCCTCTAGGGCATATTTCCTTCAACACACTCATATTTAGTAGTATATAGATTACTATAAAATAAGGAGAATATCCATATGTTCCAAACCGTTTGATTATTCAGGGGTACAAATTGGTTGTAATGACATGGTCACAATCACATGAATTAACTCATTCCAAATATAACTGATTTACGACGTCTCTAATACATTGCCATAGTTCTACTCAAATTCTGCTCAAACAGGGATATGCCAATCATCATAAAAATTTCAAACAGTGTCATGGCGCGCGCCGTCCCAGCAATATGTGGTGCCATCTGCTTTGTCGATCGCGTAGATGATGCCATTGTGTTCAATAGCATCATAGAAGTGTGTATCAGCTTTGATGATCCACTGCGAGGTGAGTTGTCTCCAGCTAAAGAAGGCACCAGCGGAAAGATAGGCGAGTCTGCGGTCAAACAAGGCAATTAGCTTGAAGTCTGCGTAATCCGCATCTCGTGTGGGCACTTGGCAGATTACAATCTTCTACAAAACAATGTTCGTCCAACTGACGTGGTAATCTATATGACTTGGACCGCGACGGTAAAACCCTATATTATCCAACGTAGGAAGGACAATCTCATGGGAGGTTCGGAAGTTCATGAGCACCAACTTTTTCCGGTCTTCTCTGATGGCAGCCATCCAGTGGGAGTTCATGCCGACCCAGTACATACCTGCCAAGAACTTTCGGGCGATGGTGATCGGATCGAAGTCGAGGGAAATGATGTACGGCGACCCACTACATACCTGCAAAGAAGTTTTGGCTAATGGAGGTCGGATTTAAGTCGACGGGCATCATGTACGCCTCCGTATCATGGTGAGCAAATCTCGCAAGACTAGATAGCAGCAAGCAGGGTGTCTTGAAAAGCTTAGGCCTCCGTATCATGTACGCCTCCGTATCATGTGCATGTCCCTCGAGCATGCAACCAGCTGCACGACGCTCAACATATCCATACACGAACAGCAGTGGTCGAGGATGTCACTTGGGAGATTGCTCCAATCGTGGCTCATATGGATGCTGCACGGTTCGCGTTCGGCCATGGTGGAGTTTGGAAGGTGGGGTTTTTGGGGGACTTGATTTATGGGTGAGAAGGCTCTCAGTGCTGGAGCGGCTAGCGAGGGAATAGTGGTACTGGGGGAGGCGAGCAAGGCGAGGGTATGCGGGGGCACAGTGAGATGATGAAGAGTGACCTCAGGATCTCCGGTGGGACGGAGATGGAGATGGAGTGGTGCTAGGGGAGAGGGAGACGAGGCGAGGCATGCTATACAGCGGCGGTGACAGTGACTGCACAATGCACAAGGTGAGGCTGACTTTGGTAACCCGAACATGCCACTTGGACTAGTGTCACCTCGGGCGCAGGGTCTTGTCACTTCACTGTGAGGACCGGATGAATAATATTTTGACCATCAAGTGTACCACAGTTGTACTACTACTAGTAGGAACATACAGAGTAGTACTGTATAGCGTAAATAGGTCTCCCGTGCTAGCCTGCCTCTGGGTTCACTTCATCCTCCAGGTACCATCCATATTGCGAGCAGAACCAAATTCTCGTGCATGCAGAAGTGTGAAGAAGGGTTTTCTTTTTCTTTTTTGAGGATAACCGCATATTCCTTAACCGCATAATGTTGTGTGTCCCACGCACGCGGCAATATCCATCCGAACCAGCTACGACACATTTTTATATCTGTTTGCATAGGTCCCACCTGTCAGGAGGGGTGCAGAAATAAAAAGGAATCATAAAATGTCTTGCCATGGTGATTCGAAAGAGTGACCTCAACTAGCCAGTGGCACATGTGGCGCTAGAAGGATGGGTACGTACACCGACAGGTACCACTCCTCAGTCTACCCGCATAGCCTTTTCTTTTAGTCTACCTAGCCATCTAATCAACTACTTGCAGGCCACTTGTTGCATTTAGTTCTCCATCGGGAACCAATTTTCCTTGGCTTCTTCACCTCTCCTTCATCTTCATTTGCATCCAAACCCCACTGCATTCACATTGTTTTAATCTCTTCACATACTCCTGGAGTAATTCCGAAGCCCCTTTAAATAATCATCTTCTTTAGTTAGACTAGCCATCTAATCCTAATTCTCCAAACCATAGCCCTCCGGTCCAGCGGTTCCAAATGGCGAAAGAGATCCAGATGCAGGTTTTTAGCATCCAACATGTCCTTGTCGAAGGCTCGTTGAGCATAGTTGCCACCGTCACCGACCCCCAAGGGTTGTTCGGAACTGGATCAACAATGTATCCAACTCCCTCCAAAAGATAGAGATGAAGGTCATCAGCCTCGACGCAGAGTACACGGAGCGTGCCACTAGGAAGATCCAATGCGCCGCGGTCCTTCAGCTGTGCCTCGAAGATGATGTTTTGGTGTACCACATCATATACGCGCCCTCCATACCAGGTGAGATCCATGATTTCTTGTCTCGGGAGGATATATACTTCTATGGGGAAGCCATCGAAGGGGACAAACAGAAGCTGGCGCCGTACAACCTTGATTTGAAAAGCATCGCTGATCTACAAACTAGAATCAAAATTCCTGTAGAAGATTGTGATAGACAGACACCATCCCTATTCGACGTAGCAAATTTTGTGCTCTGTACAAATCTTCAGAAGGGTGACGACACGCTGGCATTAAGGTCATCTGGATGGGAGAATTATGAGCGGATAAAATATGTTGCCCTCGATGCCCGTGTGAGTTTCGAAATAGCTGCAAGGTCCAAAGAGCTTGTTACGAAGCCGTCTCCCACAGAAAATGAGAAGAATAAGAAGAATAAGAAGAAGCTGCACCAGCAACAGGGCATTATGGATGGATGAACTATTTCCTCTCTTGTAAAAAAATATTTCCTCACTGTGTATATTGATATAGATGAACTATTTCGATGGTGTGCATGTCTTTGGAACAAGTAGCAACATAGGTCCGCATGACTATAAGGAACTATTTATTCGCCTAGCTTTCTCTACTACTCCTTCTACTGATCGGTATGCAATGCATGTGTCAGTAGACATGACAACTTGTCCATGAAGTTGAACTACGGCGACCATCACGTTTCATACACTACCACTCGCGATTCCCACGACGCCGCTCCAACCCACGGCACCACGTCCCCCGACATGCGCCTCACCCCTCTCGGCCGCACTGCACCTCTGCCTTTGTGTGCATGCCATGTGGGCCAGATGAAATGCGGCGAGCATCAAGTTTCTACTACAGCCACACGCGATTCCCACGACGCTGCTCGAACCCATGACACCACACGTCCCCCGACCTGCGGCTCACCCCTCTCGGCCCCACCGCCCCTCTGCCTTTGGGAGCATGACATGTGGACCAGCCACCTACCGGGTCCACTGAAGCTCACTCCCATGGGCCCCAAGAGGGAAATGTAACTCCTGCACCAGGCCTTGTGGTGCTACCGCTGCCGAACTCGTGCCAAACTCCAGATTTGTTCCTTACTAGCAAGATGCTCGTGCATTGCACGGAACATCAAGATGCATTTGTATGAGTAGTTTATCTTGCGGGAGAAAAGGATGAATGAGGGAAGGCCTTATTTGCAAATGTGGAGAGGGGTGTGGGTATCTTTTTGCAAAATTGCCATAGTTTCCTTCCATGGACATCTATGCCTCATAACGTCCCAACGTCCAGCTGTGGCACCCTTGCCACGGCCAGGCCACCACCGGCCGGTTCAACTCAAATGAGTGAGTCGCGAACTCCGCCGCGACAACGGCCAGCTAGGCATCTTGAACCACACCGATGCCGCTTCCCCGTAGCCGACCTATGCTGGCACGTGGCCGCATGCCGTTGAGCTACGTGTCAACGTACGATGGCAGGAACGCCTCCAGGCTCACTGGCTCGACTACGTCGAGTACATCACATTCGCAAATCGGTATCCTTTGAGCAGGTTGCTCCCGCCCATGAGCACATGCCTATACGTATCCAACATTCCGTCCTCGTCGCTGAGTGGTACATCCTCAGGATGGTGCAAGCGGTCAGAATCTCAAGCCCATGTCGAGCTATGTGGCCCAGGTAGATCACTAGCTCCCATCCGAACTCCCACCTGGCCATTGTTGCCGTCGCACCCCTAACGATCGGGAGCAGCACCCTGCCGCTCATCCGGAGCGCGAGCTAGTAAACATCGTGCGGCACGTCACAACAGTCAAGCACCTCGACATGCGTCGACCGGGCAGAGACTTTTCTTGGCCACAAGCTCCATGGTCTCGTCCAAGATCGGTGTGGTACTGCAGTCGATACTGCGGGTAAATACTACAGGAGCAGCTGCATGTGCATGGCCCAGACGCCGATGTTGGCATTGTCAACACAGCTGATGATCCGTAGGAGGACGAGCAGGAAAGGAAAGGGTCTTGCATGCGTGTATAGATTGATGCACGAAATTATTTCCTGGAAATACGACCTTTGTTTACCTTTCTTTGAGGCTGTAAATGACCCACACGAGGAAATCTATTATAACCATTGGATGAAATTAGTGGTGCGGGAGTATGGATCGGAGCATGGGAGGGGAGCAGGCAAGCATCATCCGCCGACCTGCGCCTCACCCCTCTCAGTCCCACTGCCACTCTGCTTTCATGAGAATGACATGTGGGCCAGCCGCATTTAAGGTCCACATGTCATTGACTCATAGGCCGGTGCACTAAGCCACTGAAGCTCGGTCCCGTGGGCCCCGAGAGGGAAATATAACTCCTGCATCAGGCCTTGTGGTGCTCCCGCAGTACGAACTTGTGCCAAACCCGGAATTTCTTTTCTTACTACTACCAATGTGCCGGCCCGTGCATTGCAATGGATCCAAAGTATCTATTTAGAGGAGTGCACTCTAAACACATTATCTATTTATTTTTCTCTAGCCTTTCCTAGCCATGCAACCAAGCCACATAAGCTTCATGGGTGCCCCCCCACATCATATTATTCATACTACGTTGACTGAAAAAAAGATAAATCATCCAAAACAAGATCTTCCCTTTTTTATTCCTACGATGTTGTGCCGTGCACGTACCTAGTTGTATAGTGGTAGTACTAGTTGTAGTACAAACTGCCTACTAGTAGGAGTAGTAGTACGGAGTGCTCCTACTCTATCAACGAGCCCCATCTCACACCAAATTTCTTGCCTTCCGTCCTACAGCTAGATCTTCCCCTCCTCGTTTCTGTTTTCCAACGCGGCGGGCGGGGTGCGGTTTGCCGATAGTCGGTTTGCTCAACTATGGTCCCACATGAAAGTGAAAATGCTAGGCAACACGCCTTCCCTAGTTATGTGGCGTACCGGACAGGCCGTGGAGTACTCCCGATTCCCGGGCGTATGGGGGTGCGACGCGAACGCGGCAGGCCTTTTTCTTTTACTAGCAATGTGCCCGTGCATTGTGAAGGATCCAAAGTAGAGTAGTACTTGTTCACAAACTTGAAAGAAAACACTCTTGTTTTGATATACATACAAACCACAAAAAATACATTACTTTTCACTCAAAATATATTTCTCAGGCTGTTTTGATGAGGTGAGGGAGGGATGTGGTTGCTTTCAAGATAATAAGGGGTTCTCTGCAAATTGGAGCAGAGAAGTGGGCTATTGTTGCAAAAATGCCACAACCTACCTCACAGCCGTTAGATGCAGATCTAATGGTCAGAAATGATGGATGGCAGACACACCACCATCACCAACTGAGTCTTTTTATAGGAGACTAGCAAGATGCCCTTGCGTTGCACGGAACATCAAGATGCATTTGTGTGAGTAGTTTATCTTGTGGGAGAAAAGGAGGAATGAGGGAAGGCCTTATTTGCAAATGTGGATAGGGGTGTGGGTATGTTTTTGCAAAATTGCCATAGTTTTCTTCCTATCCGTCAAATATAAATTGGACGGCCTATATTGCAGGATGGCCGGCACACCATCATCACCAACTCTGTTTTTTATAAGAGTAGAGATAGAGAAACATGTATAAATTTTAACATCTGGTTCTGTTCCTTGGCATGATTGATAGATAGAAATAATGATTGGAAACGCTAGGGCGGGGCTTTTTCCGCCAGATAAGCAGGGTAGTAGCTAGGTTGGCCCATCGTCGATTTGGTCACATGCGGTTCGACATGCTGTAGTGTTTCTAGCAAGATGCTCGTGCGTTGCACGAAGTTGATGGAAAAGGTAAGCTTAACATATAAATTGACGGATGGAGTACTAGTTACAGTGACGCATATAATTGCCTCCAAATGTGAGCAAAGGGATCGCACGTGTCTTTATTGACTAGAATGAGAATGCAATAGCGCAATAAGAATTAAAGCCACGATGATGCAATCACAGTGGTGGTTACAGGAGGCAAGAAGAAAGATGCATCCATCAACATATGACCTCCTCCTCCTCGACTCAGTGCGTCAAGCCACCGACCGACGACTTAGGAGCGGTGGCTTTTGTGGCAAGGTCAAGGTGCTTCTCAACAAAGGCGTCCAATGCTTCCAGCCGATTAACGAAGGCCAATATCGCAGCGTCCTCACCGGCCTTGTAGATACCTATGTACAGGATTTGCTCATGCACGTGGATGTGTAGTTCGATGAATTCTTGTAGGGCGAGGCGCCTTGCGGTGAGCGCGACCTCCGGGTGGACATTCTTCATTGCGTCGGCGGGTAGTCGCAGGGCCACCAGTGCTTGAAAGAGGTTCTCACCATGGAGGCCGATTAGGGTGGCAGGCAATGAGGACCCCAGCCGCGCGGGCTGGAGGAGTACGGTCATGTCGTCCGCGAGCTTCTTGACGACATTGAACTTGTTGATGGTGGCAATGATCATCTGCTCCAACTGAGAGTCGTAGCTGGCATCGACGATGGACATGAACCAGCCAGTCGCCAACACCGTCTGGAGATGATCCTTGGTGCCGTGCTGCAGGCCGGCGTCGTGGACCATCTGGCACAGCCGCTGGCCGCTCGCGCGCATTGCCGCCATGGGTCTGGAGTGAGCACTTTTGCGCTTACTGTAGGTGCTTAGGTGTGTATGATGTGGTAGATTTATTGGAATGGAGGGGCGCCTTTATATGAGTGCAAATTGCGTTGCATTCACATCGTGCTACCTCTTTTCCCCGTCCTCCTCCCATTACTTCCATCATGCATTCAGGATGCTAATTGAAGGAGGATGCATCATTGGTCGTTCAACATTTTGGGAACCGCTACCCTCTTCCTCGTCTGCATTAAAGCCGTATCGGGAATTGTCCTGGTTTACTAGTAGTTGTCAAATCGAATAGTACTGCGCCGCCCGCTGCACGCCCGGCTGAACACGCCTCCTCGCCTCCATCAAACGCCTCCGTTAAACCCGCATGCAAACCGAGAAACCTACTCTGGCCACACGTCCGTTCATGAGCGGTGTTAGGGCATGTCTCTCTCTAAGTAGTTTTGGTGATTGATGACAATGTTTTTGCGGACTAATTGTGTGTGTTGAGTTTTTCACAGATTCATTCATTGGCACTAGACGATTCTTTCCCCTCGGAGCTTTAAGTGAAGACGGTGTAGTCTCTTTCATTTCGGTTTTGGTGGACTTGAGACATAGGAGACACCGTACTATCAAGAGGGGGTCCGCATTGGAAAGGCTAGGGTGGAACCAACACGTACACTTCATTTTTGCACCCCCAGCTCCTTTCCTCTCCTTGGAGTTTACCGTTTCGATGGTAGTGGAGATTGTGAGGTGCTAGCGGTAGTACCGCCGCCAGTGCGGTACTACCGCCTATGGTCCTCAAGCAGCAGTACCGCTGTCCAGCAGCGTTAGTATCGCTCGGGTGCATCAGCGGCAGTACCGTCCTGGTTCGGCACCGCTACCGCCTCGATTTGAGGGCATCTCTCCTCGTGTCGGGTTGTGCAGCAGTAGTAGCGGCAGTAGCAGCAGTAGTACCATGGCTACCACCGCTACTAGTGCCGCCGAAACCCACTCTCTCTTCCATTCTCTCTCTTATGCCTCTGCTCTCAGTCACCGCGGTAGTACCGCTGGTGGTCGCGGTAGTACCACTGCTACCAGCAGTAGTACCGCTCCACTAAGCAGTAGTACCGCTCTGTGCGGGCTGAAGAGGGGATAACGGTTGGATAAGTTCCCCCACTATAAAAGGAGGTCTTATTCTCCAAAGAGACTGACCTCTTCCCTCCCCAAGCTCCATTGTTGCTCAAAGATCCATTTTCACCCGATCTCTCTCCCTAGCTAATCAAACTCGTTGATTTTCTAGGGATTGGTTGAGAAGGCCCCGGTCTACACTTCCACCAAGAGAAATTTGATTCCCCCCACTAATCCCTTGCGGATCTTGTTACTCTTGGGTGCACCCTAGACGATTGAGGTCACCGCGGAACCATATTCCATTGTGGTGAAGCTTCGTGGTGTCGTTGGGAGCCTCCAATTAAGTTATGGAGATAGCCCCAACCTTTGTAAAGGTTCGGTCGCCGCCTTCAAGGGCACCAATAGTGTAATCACGGCATCTCGCATTGTGTGAGGGCGTGAGGAGAATACGGTGGCCCTAGTGGCTTCTTGGGGAGCATTGTGCCTCCACACCGCTCCAACGTAGACGTACTTCCTCTCAAAGCGAAGGAACTTTGGTAACACATCCTCGCCTCCACTGGTTCCACCCTTTGTTATCTCCTATCTTTACTTGTGCAAGCTTATCTTGGGTGCTCTATCCCTTGCTTGCTTGTGTGCTTGCTGTTGTTGTGTCATATAGGTTGGTCACCTTGTTGCATATCTAAACAACCTATTTTGATGCTAAGCTTAATTTCGTAAAGAAAAGCTAAAAATTGTTAGTTGCCTATTCACCCCCCTTGTAGTCAACCATATCGATCCTTTCAAGCGGGCCGGAATTAAACGCAACGCCGGCCGAGCTCCTCCCGTCCGCCCTCAGTTTAAACAAGGCCATACGCCGGCCAAGCTCCTACCGTCCGCCCTCTATTTAAACGAGGCCAGACAGACAACGGGCAAGAATCGCACCCCTCCGCCGCTCCCCCATCTCCTCCTTCACCATTTTCTCCACTCTTCCGATGGCTTCCGAGGAGCCGTTCTCCGGCATACTACCCGGCTGGGTGGCTCGCCGAGCCTTCCAGATACGAGCGAGGCCGCTCGGTGCTTCACCAACCTCGCTTGGCCCGACGGAGCCAGTTGCCGCCCCAAGCCGGCGCGTGGTTCAGCAACTCGCCGCTCCAATTCAGCTCGATGAGGAGTGGCGAGTTGCTCCACGCCGGCATGGCGACGAGCATGGTGGCACGGGCATCGTCGCTGCCGCGTCGTACCGCGCCACCAGTGTCTGCGGTGGCCGCACCTCCCGTGTCTGTGGGCGAACGTCCCGTGCTTGCGGCAGCGCCATGCAAGCAGAGACACAAGCTGGATGTGTGGAGAGCGACAAGTCGGTGGCCAGCTTCTCCGTGACCGCTGCCATCATCGAGGAGAATTAGAACACGGGAGGCCGCCGCCACTTGGGTCCCATGAAGGCCACCGCCAAGGTGACGACTGCATATACAGGTGGTTTCTTTGCTGCTTCGTCTCTTCCGAGGACCTTCGTCGACCCTGCAAGTGTCTGCCGGACATGAGGAAGACAAAGGGATCCACGGGCAGCCATTTATATTAGGTATTAATTATACCACAAGAGCCGGATTAGCACCGCTTAGTTCATGTAAATGTAATGAAATCCATCATGTTTGTACGAAGATCCGGCTTTTTTACACGAAATCCTTCATGCTTATATGAAATTAGTCCGTGTTTGCACGAATTTCCTCTGGTTGGTTAGAGTTGTGAAAATGTATGCCGCTGGCGTTGGATGTCATCCTCCGCGGAAGGAAGCGGGAGGAAATTTGCCTGCTGCCATTGGAGATGCTGTTATGCTGGAAATAATAGAGTCACATCCAATCCATTTGAGTTAATTGCGCGTATGATTGTCCCTCTATAAAAAGTTAATTGCATGTACAATGTACACATGACTTGCAGGGTGGCTACTGCTTCGTACAGAAAGTTAGAAAGAAACAAATTCATCCTTAATCTTGTATTCTAAGTAGTCTGTGGGTTCCACTGTCAGTACAGTAGCAAAAGAAGTATATATTAAATAATATATAATATAAAAATCTAAATTTAAAGACATAATTCAAACCTCAGGTCATCGTGTTGCGAGCATCCGGCGCTTACCAGTCCAGCGCATTTTCGTTGTGGACGATGCTAGAGATATATCTCTATGTCTACTCTTATACTCCCTCTGTTCCTAAATATTTGTCTTTTTCATATTTCAAATGGACTACCACATACAGATGTGTATATAGACATATTTTAGAATGTAGATTCTCTCATTTTCCTCCGTATGTAGTCACTTGTTGAAATCTCTAAAAAGAAAATTATTTAGGAACGGAGGGAGTAGAAAACAGAGTTGGTGATGATGGTGTGCCTGCCATCCTGCAATATAGGCCGTCAGATTTATATCTAACGGATAGGAAGGAAACTATGGCAATTTTGCAAAAAGATACCCACACCCCTCTCCACATTTGCAAATAAGGCCTTCCCTTGTTCATCCTTTACTCTCACAAGATAAACTACTCATACAAATGCATCTTGATGTTCCGTGCAACGCACGGGCATCTAGCTAGTTTCTTTTAAAATAGTTACTGCGATAATTGGGTTGAAGTGATATGTTTTATGTCTGCCCCGAATGATTTCAGATTCACTAGTAGTAACAAAGAAAAGGTTGCCTTGTTAATTAGTAGAAAACAGGGTGAAAACTATCACATGAGGCCAGTAAAAACAAGGCACACTGGGTTCAGCATCATCATCACTATAGCTGTGTGCGCGCGAGAAGTCTACATATCGAGGGGGCTATGAAGAGAAAGACGTATCGAGTGTGTGTGAGCGAGGCACAGAGACACAACTAGCGTGTGTGTGTGTGTGAGAGAGAGAGAGAGAGAAACCAATTGATAGATTAAGATCAAGATCGAGTTGTCACCCTTCTGCTGTCATTGTTGGGGGGTGGGGAGGGGGAGGGAGAGAAAGACGTATCGAGAGTGTGCGCGCGGTAGGCACAGAGGAACAACTAGCGTGTGTGTGTGTGTGTGTGTGTGTTTGAGAGAGAAGCCAGTAGATAGCTTACTATCAAGATCGAGGTGCCACCCTACTCCTTCGGTGTCAGGTAGTGTGTGTGTGTGTGTGTTTGAGAGAGAAGCTAGTGGAAAGATTAGTATCAAGATCGAGGTGTCACCCTACTCCTTCGGTGTCGGGAAGTGTGTGTGTGGGTGTGGGGGGGAGGGGGCAGTGACACTTAGATATAGGGAGAAGGAGTTTGTGTGACACATATCTATATAAGGGATAGGTAGATAGCCTGTGTGCGAGGCATACTTAAAGCATCACGGAGATAAACAAGCGGTGTGCATGCAAGTGCCAGAAAAAATTGAAGAGAGAAACAATGTCTACGTGCATGTGTGTGTGTGTGAGAGAGAGAGAGAGGGAGAGCGAAATCTCAAAACAAAAGGTGCTCTGCTGGAATCCCATTGTATGTTTCATATGGTTTCGGGACTCAGGTTAACCTTAGGCATATGTGTGAGAGACAGAATTATACTTTGAGACATTAGTGGCGATGGGTGGGCGGAATTAAAGGGGTGGACGTGTTCGACAGAGAGAGCGTGTGTGTTTCTGTGTGAGACAGACTTGTAGGACGGGGTCGAAAGTCGAATTCTAACCTTGACGGAGGGAGAGAAATACACGAAGTGCGCATGTGTGATTCTGATACCCACGGAGAAATGAGATATGTATGCGTGTGAGAGAGATTGCACAATTCATTCACGTATCACTATCTAGCGATCGTGGACATGCATCGCTTGAACATAAATCAATATCTACTTCGTATCATGGCCAAAGATACAATATCGATTCAACACTATAAAGATTGGACACTCGCATATAACATTTTTTTTCTAAATACTCCTTTTCAATTGGGATGCCAAAGTTATAGTGATGTTTCTTCAAACAACCAATGTAGCTATCATGCACATGCAACATTGTTAGTCCTGCATTCAAATTCATTAGTCTTGGATGATTTAAGGTTCTATTATGAAGTAATATATGTAATATTCATATATGAATTCAACGGGTACGCAATTTATGAAATAGAGGAAACACTTTTAAGTAGCGGACTACAATATCCATTTCTTTTGTGGGACTACAATATCCATTTCTTTTTGTGTGCCTCTACAATAACACGTCAACGCATTATGTTTAAAGTAAACAACCAATGGCACTAAGTTATCTATTTACATGAGAAATACATAGGCTGAGCGTTTGATCCCTTTTTTGTGAACGTGCCTCTACACCCTTACGATTGGCCGCGCCCGTGTGAACATCCAAGTTATCCGTGCATCATCCCGAGTTATTGTCTTTTTTTCTAGGGTGGACTTCACACCAGTTATTAACTGCTGACATGTGCCCCGTGTACATAGTCTTGCATGACCTTCCCGCTAGCACTGTCCAAAATTATTTGAAACTGGATACGAACGATCCCACGGGCGGCAAAATCTACTGCCTCCTTCTAAAATTTCCGCCACCTAATCTTTAGCATGCAAAATTCCCCTTTTGTCCTTGGTGCACGGAGAACAACAGTTACAATACGGCCCTCATTTACATAATAGGTCGGGGCTGCTTTGGTAAATTCCAGTTCCTCCCACCACACGGCACCCCCATTTCCTCTCCCCCTCCCGCAAAACGACTAACTCCATAGCAGCAGAGGATCTTACATCATGCCATCTGTACTTCATCGGCCTTTCTATCCCTCCCCTCTCGAAACCCTAGACTGCTCATCCACGGGCGTACCAGAGCCCACTCACTGCCAGCGGCGTCCACCTCGCCGGATCTGCTTCTACGGCCGCATCTACCCCTCCCACCTCCCCTAGAAACAAGTAGACTGCTCATCCACCACTGTACCACAGCCCATTCAGTGTCGGCCTTGTCCACGGCGCCGGATCTGCTTCGCTAGTACTCTCGTCAACCGCAGTGCATCTACAGCGGCTCCTTCGTACTCCCCACTGG